>NW_026606094.1:17510000-17535000 GCF_029834395.1 Sorex fumeus
CAATTAGCAATTCTTTCATGTGTGGTTTATGTAATGTAATACTTCAATTACATTATTCATTCAGGTTCTGTTTTGGATTATAGGCTGAAAATTCTTTATTAGTGTAGATGTAACCATGCTGCTGGAGTTTTAAAAAATTTACTGATTGAATAATTAATTGGAAAAGAACAAGCTGCAGATTCCTGATGGATTTATGAGACAATTATTCTGTCTTGTGATTATCTACATTATACTATAGAAGCAATGAGGGAAAAAAGCTTATTGAAAAGAAAAGTCATAAATACAGGATCAAAAAGACTCTCAAAAGTTAATTTTTAAAATTAAAAACTCAGACATTCTAGAGTTAAAAAAGAATTATGTAAGATTCAAAAAGATACATTTCTCCCTTTTTCCTAATAGAAATCTGTTTATAGTATCCGACTTTTAAATAAAGCACAAAAATCCCTCTAATATCTCAGTAGAAAGAAGCAGTTTCACAGAATTTTAAAAGGAGTAAAATTTGAATATTAATTGATGATTGATAGCAGAAACACAAGGAGAAAAATCATACAATATGGTTCATTCTCTTCTTTCACTACTACAAAACCAAATGATTTTTTTAAAACCAAAAGACATGGTGGTAGAGGCTGGCAATCACAAATCATCAGGCTATACAGGGGTCTTATTAAAAAGTATCCCCACAAACTTTCATTAAACTAGAGTTACCCAGTTGATTACTCTAAGTTTCTGTGCAAACATTAGCTGAGTGAGATAAAGCATATTCTTTTCAACAGTCTGTGTATCTGACTACATTATTAGGCTGTGCTTACATCTCTTACATATTTTTGAGGGAAACTGCAGTTTTTATTTTCTATCATCACCCATTTTTCTTTCTCATAAGCTCTCTAAATTAACACTACGTGTCCTATAGAGTAAAACATCAACATGTGAAACACATCTTAACTGAAATAACAACCAAAGAAATAGGGCAGAATTGGCTATAAAAATACTATGACATTTCTGGACAAAATATTTGATAAAAATCTATTTATATGTATTTTATGATTGATCTAAGTTCTCTTCAGGATATCACATACCTTTCCATTTATGATTCATATTGTTACTGCTTTGCAGGTTGCTCAAAGTAGCCTTCCTTTTAATATCTGTAAACCTATCACAGAAAGATATTCTCTCTGGCTTCAGCCTCAAGGCAGTGATTTGTGCACTGAGAGGTGTACTTTGTTTAGTGTCACCCATGGTGTAGATTGGATAGATTTTGTAAAAGATAGCATTACTTTAAAAGAAACATACAATTTGACAAGCGATTGCATTTTACTTTCATTTTATTGCCATATTTTTCATCACACTCATTGTTTTCTAACTGTCACTGAATTGTTCATTTTCTTAGTCTGTTACATCGGTAGAGCTATTTACTGTTTATAAAGCAATATGCACTTACAGGTTTGGGAGATGGTTTGGGCTCTGAGGGTCGCATGTGCAAGTGGGTCATCATTGCTTGAAGACGTTCTCGTTCTTTAGAAAGCTGTTAAGAAAGAGTGAGATCAGAAGCATTTTAGAAATGACTGATACAGCTATTTTATCGCTGAGATACATCTTATCATTGAGCTTGTCTCAGAGTAATGATTCCTGCATATAAAAGTCTGTGTCAGTAGGAACTTATCTGAGAGGAAATGCAACTTTAGCTATGGAGGGGGAAAAAACTTTTATAGCTTTCCTTATGTTCAAAGGTCACAGAAAACAAATAACACTTCATCTTTTTGTCAATAAGAGAATTGAGGTCACAGTTGCCTCGACAGTAACAAGTTACTGAAACCATAAATTAGAAGGCCCATGGTGTCTCTTTAAAGTCCTGTGGACACTGTTAGCAATGGACTAGTGCCAACAGCTGTGAAGGGGTGAAGGGTTCTCAAAGCGAAGTGCCTGCCAGGATTGTCTACACACTTCATGCATTCCCACTGAGGTCCAGTTAGTGCCCCCTGCAATCTGCCA
Source organism: Sorex fumeus (assembly GCF_029834395.1). Taxonomy (NCBI): domain Eukaryota; kingdom Metazoa; phylum Chordata; class Mammalia; order Eulipotyphla; family Soricidae; genus Sorex; species Sorex fumeus. Next base: position 17,511,990 of record NW_026606094.1, read on the forward strand.
TCATCAATCTAATTCAATAGAGTGACAGAGACCAGGCAGTGTGAAACGCTGAACTCTGCCACGGAGTCGGCATCTACACTTGCACTGGGTCTCATTACAACTGAAGGACCTTACTTTTCCATCAGTCAGACAAAGTAGGGGGAAAAAAAGAGGCATAATTGGTCAAACTGCAGACTGTATCATCAGCCAACCTCTTATGTTTTTACCCTGCCTTTTCTAAATGGTAAACAGTCAATAGAGAAACTTCAAGCTATAGCAGTGGTCATGCTTTCTCTGTGTTCTTGATTATTGTGTAAATAAAAAAAAATTGAGTAGCTCTCTGGAAAAGGACAACAACATAAAACTTAAGAAATGCAGGAAATTATGGAAAAAATAAATGATGCATTCAACTAAATGAAGCAAAGTAAAGGTCTGGTTGAGAAGACAGATAATCTTTAAGCTAAAATAATATTACAGGAAGCCTTAAAGGATTAATAAAAACATAGCAAGAATTATATTTAGAGTTATGATTGCCTTTTGATAATTTTTGTAAGTTCTATTTATTTTTTGTTAAATACTATTTCAATATTAACAGAATTTTTAAACTTGAAGCATTTGATACAACACAGCTGTCATAAATAATTTGCTATTACTCTCGGGAAGACAAGTATTATGAATTTTTATAGTATTTAAAGATACACTAGAAGTAAAAAGGAAAAAGATATTTTTCAATTTATTACATTATAGGCAGGATATTATAAAGACATCTTGCTATAATATTTTATGGGGGAAATAATCAGATTAACACATGTAAAATCAATCTGCAATAAATTCAAGTCCAATTAGGAAGTTTGGTTTATTCCCTACTAGGTAAATATCAAGATTTTATTTGGGGGATGATATAACCACATATACTGAGTAGCCTAGGGTTATGTAAGTCCAATTGATATGCACATTAAGCTAGAGTTATATGCCCCAAGTTATGAATTATTGCCATCATTATAAATCATATAAATTCCATGAGTGTCTATTAGTTGTGTATTAAAAGACTGAGAATCTTTCCAGTACTCGATTTAACACACCAGACATCTGATCAGAGTCTCCCTTGAGTGAGCATTTGACAAACCTGTATTTCTAACTGTTGTACCACCTGCATTTGCACTCGACACTGGGCAGTGCTTCGGTCATCCAATGCATGCTCATTGTTAAGGTGCCTGAACAAACACAAAACAGAAAGCGGAATCTTTAGCGATGGTATATGCTCTACTTAAACACCCTCCGCTTACACTAAAATTTCCCCTGTGGAGGGAATAAAGAATCATGTGAAACAGTACAGAAAAAAATTTTTTAAGTATTATGTACTTATGTGTTTAGTGGGAATAATTTATATACTACAGAGACTGTTCAGATGGCAGAAAATGGCATTCTTGCTAAACTTACCAGCTTTGCAAAAATATTTCCTCCAAACCACTTACAAAATAATAGTAGAAATAACTAGATGTGTTTCATATACTTGGGCCATTTTTTTAAAGGGGTGCCTTATAAATATATAAACCAAAGTATTTCAAAGAGAACAAAGGCAATCTCTATTCCATTTTGGTAAAAACAATCTGTAGTTACTACAATATTATTGAGTAAGTGGTCTTATTTTTATAGTATGTAATGTGAATTAGGTAAAGATGAAAAATTTTCAACCTAAGGAATTATCTATACATCAAAGAATGGTTACTTGCTGTTACTAATATACAAAGTGCATTGAAGATTTTGATAATCATATGATTAACAATTCATGTCTAGTGTCCTACATGGGAGACATCTTAAAGTTATATGAAAGTCATGATAAATAAGACAGTCTCATTATCTTAATGTAATCTTGATTATGCTTAGCCATTATTATTATGCTTCAAAAAATCTTTTAGTAGTGATCTGTTAATACACTAAAAGTAATTTGAAAGAACAACATCTTCAGTAAATATGAAACTATTCAACAAAATTAACTAACTTTTAATATATAATATTTATTGGTCCTTAAATTAAAACTAAATAAAATTTAATATTACTTATATTAAGATTTTTACCAAGGCATCAATGAAACTATGAGTTTAAGCTATATTTTCATCAGTGCATTGAAGTGAAGTGATAAACTGGACAATTGTTACCTATGTTTCCTGAAATAATGAAAGAAGAAAATATATAGGGATTGACATACATAAGAATTAAAATGATGTTTCTAAGAAAGAACTTATGCAAGTACTTCTAAAAGATGTAGAATCAACAGTTATAAACCTCTCTTCCATTCTGTGCCAAATCCCAATAAATTAAATCAGTTTGTTCCAATACCCCCTCACTGATCCTAACAGCAAAACCTTCATGTATCGTGATGCAATTGCCATTCTTGGTTGAACAGAAATCATGGACTAAAATAGGGAAGTAAATCAGGTCAAGTTTGAGGTGTCTGCTTAGAGTGCAGGAAAGGCGCTTTCACTGTATCTGTCTGCCCTAAGCTCAGCACTGTTCGATTTTGTTGGAACATATCTGTAATGAGGACTTAAGATCAGTTTCTGGAATGGAGGCATAGGGTGTTATAATAAAGTAGAGATCAACTTATGATGTTAAATGTCACTAATTTCTGATTAACAGGGCATTACTCTTCAGGTTTACTCTAAATTTTAATGCACAATGAGACAAATATTTATCCGTGTGGTATAATAGTTAAATTTTTGAAGAATAACACTGCTACATTCTCGAAAGCTGTTTTTTTATGAAAATTTGAAAATGTATAAACTCATATTCATTTATTTCATGATGATGCATATTTTTTAAAAATGCTTTGGCAAAGAGCAGAGATTACGATATAAATGGAGTAAGATAAGTAGACTATACAGTTTGACAAGAATAGATATATTCAACATAATGTTTATTTTGCACTAAACTGCTTTTTTAAAAATGAATTTTTTTGCACTTGTTTACTTCTAGTGATAATCAGTATCCCATATTTAGAGAACTGAAAAAAGTACAAAATGTTTGCATTATATATGTGGGCCTTAGAGACCTATTCAATTTATCTATGCAGCTTTTATTAGAGTAGAGACTGTAGACTACAATAATAGTCAATGAGGTTTTGTCTTGATTGAATTTTTCAGGAGAACACAAAAGAACCTTGCCATTAAAATAGTCCTTTATTCTCCTGTATGAAGGCGAAAGGTTTTTAAAGTGTTGTGATGTTCAGTAATGAGCCTCTATCTAAATTATCATTGGTGACAAACTCACAAAGCACTTTTCGAGGACACATAGTTATGAAATGCCAGAGCTGCCACTTTCTTTCCTGTAATTATAGGCTAGCTTGCAGCCCTTCAATGATCATTTATAGAACAGCCTCCAGTGGATTACTGAGAACTTGAAAAACACATACATACCTCTGCCACATCTCCCTTCTCCTTTCCTCGCTATTGTTTACCAGTGATATGTAAAATAATAGTGCCTATTCATTCCCCCTACTTAATTATGCCAATCAAAGTACAGAAATAGTGTCGGATATAAATACAATGCAATAAGACTAAATAAATAGGTTGAGTATTAACATTAAATTATGAATTTATGTATTTATGACTATTTTTGTGTCCAAATTATTCTCTTTTATGTTTTTATAACTATCTCAGGTACTACATATTGCTGTTCTAAAATTCTTTATGATTTATAAATCAAGAATGAGATAATACTGAAAAATGAGAGGATTGGTAGATTTTCTCAGTCAGTGCCTAATTGCTGTTTCAAAATGCATATGCAAAGGGACATTTCATTAATCATTTAATCATGTCCCTTGCAGGAAGTTGGAACTAATGTTGCAAATACCCTTTTCATTTGAATGCTCCATAATACTATCTTATGCATTTGATATATTGCCTATGTCATAAATTACAGCTGCTTCAAAAGGACCAAGTGGGGTTGTTATTTCTGAAGATGCTTGTTATAAAACCTTTATTAAGTTTCGCTTTTTTACTTATTGCTAGTTCTATTTCACAGCTTCATACTAGCCAACAATAATACTCTTTCTGATGGCAAAGGTCTGTAAATTACCCATGCAATCACTAACACCATTTCACAGGCCTGTTCTACTTCTACTGGTCTGCTAACAAGGCGATTACACACAAATTACTGAATGCCTATGAAATATTTAAATGCATTCTACTCTACTATGCATTAATAAGAGCAAAGCAAGCTCTGGAATTCTGGTTAGCTCCAGTCCCTAATGTCTCCTAATGAGCCTCTTACCGAGACTGCAGTTCAAACAGAGAGGTGAAGAAAAAATGCAAAGGGTGCCTTCAGAAAGGCAGCACTGAACAAACATTGTATGAGCCAGTTCTAATTTATGGGTCACTTTATAGGTATATTGATTTTGTTTTCAAAATGGAATAAATGATGTGGTCGACTGACGTTCTTTCAAAACTGTATTGAATCCATGTGCTAGGTAGGTGGCATGAAAAAGAAAAAAACGTGAATAGGCAAATTTCTTCCTAAAAATAATTAAGCAAGCATTTCATTAATACAAAAAGTAGGAAAGCTTCCTTCTAACTTACATAGTGCAAAATTCTCCTTAACAAAGATTTTAAGGTTATGAGTGCACGTGGTAACTTCAATTATGCATACCCCAGATTAACAATTCAATTTTGACCTCCATATTTTTCAGATTCATTTAAAGTTATAGCATTTTATAAGCTAAAAAGGGATCAGATTTAAATCCAAGTATGTCAGACTGTTTTAACAAAATGTTTCACTTGCATATCACTGGTGTTTGATTTATTTTGCATCAAGCTTTTTATGTTTAAACACTGACAGGAGTTTAAATACAAAATGTTAGCTGTCACTATTCATTTAGCTGATTATGTGAGATGCCTTAGTTTTGAAAGATGGGGGCACTGTCACCAAAAGAAACAACATTCTGACAAGTTCAAAGAATGCCTCTTTTGAGGTCATAATTTTGTAGCCAGTCTGCCTAGGCAAAAACAAAGAAATAGACAATACTCACTAAGTGAGAGCCTAATTTCTAGAATGGTCAGAATTTCTAGAATAGTCAGCAACAAGAAAATAGGAGGAAAAAAAAACCACATTCCATTAAATAAACTACGGCTTCCATGACCTTTTTCTCACAGGGCAGTGTCAAATCTTTAAAAACATAGTTTTGTAATAAAACTTAATTCATTTATTTCCATCGGCTTTTTTTCAAAGGTTAGTATTTTTATGGACACTAATAATTCTTCATGGAGAATTTATCTATTGTTGTGGCTGCATCAATGTCAGTTTGCAAGCATTTGCCTATGCAGGTTCTAGAACACTTGCATGCTAACTGCAGTGTTCTAGTTTCAACTGTTCAGCTTAAGCTCTCAGTGCAACCCAACCCACCTACAGTCAAGCTTATTTGGATTCAGTGGAATGATATTTAATTTTGCAGACAAACTAAGTGCATTAAAGTTTCGCCAGATGTTATTTCACTTTGACATTTATGGATAATAATGAAGAACTAGTATTAAATGCTTTTAGCAATCTAGGAAGATCCTCAATTAGCGATCAGAGGAGCGGTTAGTTTCTGTCAACACCTACTTCATACTAAAATTCAAAAATATTTCCTAAACACTTATTTTAGCCTGAACACAGCTATCCTCTGTTGGCTTTCCATTTAGTGCTAGGCAAAAACTGAGGAAATCTACATTCTGTTTGGAATGTAATTTGAGAAAGGGAATTTGAGACATAATGCACTTTATACTTTTCTTTGATATTTAACATATGTAGCCTAAATTTTAAAACAATGGTTAAGTTACTCATTACCAAATTAAAGCCCAAGTTATTAACATATTTCTAGAATACCAGAAATAAAAATAACAGTTTTTTTTTATAACGAGGTCTTAGAACAAAGTTTTCTAGAAGTTTTAGAACAAATTTTTCTAAAACAAATCTTCATAACACTGAACATAAGATTTCAAGAAAATGTATAAATAAGAAAACTGAGACCTGAAACCTTTCATGGATTTTTTGAGTAGTCTAACTGTATAAAAAAGATTGCTAGTCTCGCCATCATTATGAAAGCAATTCTTCTAGATAATTCGTTTTTCTAAATTTCACTTTCTATACAGATATCTTTTTCTAATTAACAGGAACAAATTAATTGAATAAATATTTTGCTGCTAGACAAATTTCCACACATTTTGAGAAAATCCAAATATGGAAGTATCAATAATTAATATTTCATTTTAGTAGAGTATACTGCCATTAGCTCTATTATCAGAATTCATCACAGACCTTTGTCTTTGAATTAGAGAATCTAAAGTACATCATAATAAAATGGACTTAAAAAAGGGCCTTAAAATCTACTGTCATTAGTTCTGTCAACCTTATAAAGTTAATGGCTTGGAAAAATGGTCAGTCTTTGGAAACACAGTTGATATTTAATTGAAAGAAAATGCTTTTAAAATTATAACTTCTTTAGTTTTTCAAAACACTAGCAAAAATACAAAAAGGAGTCGAGGGATTCAAACTCTTCTATTTGTTAGTAATAAAATATAGAAATATTTGAAGTTAAAAATATGATCTCTTCCATGTGCTATACATGAAATCACACTGAATTTAAATCTATGAATTTTGGTTTTGCTTTTTGGGTTATACACACTAGTTTACAAGGGTTACTCTCATCTCTAAGCTTAGGGTTCATGAACATTGATGTTTAGTAGACCATCAAGTTCTAGGGAGTGAACCTGGGTATCTTGCATGCAAAATGTGGCCACACTGTTCCTTTGGCTAGTTCCTGGGCCTTAAACAATTATTTTGAATTCTGTTAAAAAAACAAGAAGAATAAAACATAAGGTGATTGGTCTAGCCTTGTGGTTTAACTGGCCATATTTTAGAAATAGCAATAGTCCTCTAAAATTATTAAACAATAGGAAAATTGTGCCACACTAATAAAAATTAATATATTCTAATAAAAATGCAAAAGCAGTAGTGGGAAGATAAACAAACGTATTTTCTTTTTCTTAGAAAGGAACACCAGTAAAGTTATATAAAATATTAAGTGTTCTTTGCTTAGAATATTCTAAATTAGCTTAATATCCAACAGTACCATAGCTTACAATTGTTGTTGCTACAACAAGAGTGCAAATTTTCATTTATGGACACATACAAAAACCGTAATATTTTATGAAGCAAAATGTTTGGTCAGAAATGAGAAAAGTTTAAAAATTCTTATGGGAGACTTATTCTAATTTCGTTATAAAGGTATAATGGAATTACTGAAGACTTGTGCCTGGTTTTTAAGGTGCTTTTGCTCTGTACCCTGTAGTCTACCATTTGTAAACACATCTTTTTGATGTTTCTGCCAACAGCCTGGCAACAAAGCAGTGCCATTTCAAATGAGCTAATTAACTTAATTGTTGATGAAGCATGAAACAGTTCATTCACCCTGTTAGCTGCTCCATGACAACATAAGAGTCTCAGCCTGTGAAGTTACTCATCTCCATAAACCTATCTGTAACTCTCTGTTTAGATCTCTTGTACTCTGGAAAATATTTCATGAAAGATACATGCTTTCATTTGAAAAATAACCTTGTAACAGTTAAAAAAAATTACTGCATGAAAAAATTAAGAATACACACATATTTTCGAGCTAGAGAGGATATAATCAGACAGACATACAGTCCAGCATGTTTATGATTCTGAAGACAACAGATAACAGCAAAGATAGAATAGTTTTAATGTTGACTATTATTCACTTTCTTTATTTAAACCTTGGGTTAACTCTACATATTAAATATAATTTACAAGAGGAATATAATTTCTGCAATGAAAAGATGAATTTGTAAAATATGTTTCTGAAAAATGTATATGTATCATATGACTCCTCACATAATTTTACTTGAATAATTTTAATAGAAACTTGAAAGTTAAATGAGTTCTGCAAATCTGTCTCCTGATTATAATGCCACGGTAATTAATAGGAGGCTAATATCTTTCATTCATTAAGAAACCTTTATTGAATGCTTTATTAAACACTTTTCCTGAGAAGGTAAAGATTAAGGGTGAAATTTCTAAGCCTGACTTTGTTAAGCCACTTGTTGAAACACTTAGAAAACTCCAAGTGTGACTTATGATGGACCTTTATTTTCTTCAGCTTTCTTTTGTTTATAACAATGTGCCTGAAAACTCCCAGACAATCTCCTCCCTCCCCTGAAAAAAAGTTAAATACCTACTTTAAAAACTGTCCAAAATCTTCACAAATGCTTTCACAGCCTGGCCATTTGCAAACTCCATGGCCATAGAGAGTGTGAGAGGCCCCAGTCTCCTCATGTGACGAGCTGTAGCAAAAGAACTTGGCGTCAGATTCATCTCAGAAAGCCATAATCGTTGCAGGCTGCTCTCGCCTGTCAGGTTACGATCAGTGACAAACAGGTCAAAACAGGTCAATTCAGCTCAGAGCAGTCAGAAAAATTTAATCGTTCTATTGAATAGTTCAACTGCCAAGGCTAGATGATGTTCCAATTAGAGGAGAAATAGAGCCAAAGATGACTGTTAATAAAGGATGAAAAACTAAGAGGACTGTATAAAAATCATATGCTAATCCTGCCATATGACCTTAACGTAACATTTACTCTAAATAAAAAATATATATTCATATGTGGTCAAGTGCGAAAAGAAAATCTCTGCCATTTTTAAGAAAGTAACAGGACAGTTACCATACAATTTTTGAAATGATCTTTTAAAGAAAGAAAGACCTGTAGGATCATCGAAATTATTTAACATTTATGTGCAGGTCATAAATATTTTCTCTTGTTTTAGTTGATTAGAAAGATTTTCGCTTAGAACACAATTCATTAGTTATCTATTTATACTAAATACAAAATAATTTTTGTAAGTGAATATTGTAACTGATAGATCTGGGAGAAATCAGCTTTCCAGAAAACGTGTAATTATTATGAAATAAATAATAATCAAATTAACATCAATGAAAAATAGGAAAGCATTCAGCAGCATGCCATTTTAGAACAATAAAATCTAACAAGAGAATTATTTTTATGATGCTTTAATGACAACCAAAAAAACACTAAACTGTAACACTGAACTCTTAAATGTTTTACTATTTAATGTTTCTTTTTTGAAAAATAAAGTAACAAAAATTGTTGCATGTAGGTATATACTCATATTACATAACATAGCAATCCCTATGTATTATTTATATGTAAAGCTTAGAGCTTAATATCATATGAGACCTAAAGCACTTTGTTAAAAATTATACACTTGCATTTCACCCTCCACTTTTATTTGCTTTTTGGAGATTCACACACAACAATGCTTGGGAGTTACATCTACCTCTGTGCTCAAGTGTTGCTTCTGGAGGTTCATGAAGTACCCTACGGTACCAGAGGTTGAATGTAGGCCTGCAGCATGCAAAGCATGTGTACTGTACATTAAGATTCTCTCCTTATCTTGTCTTGCCTTTTAAAAGCATTTAGTTCCGATGGAGAGTTGTATTTTACCATAAACGTTTTGCAAGTTTTGCAAACTTGAAATATTATCTAAAATAGTGTGTTCAATGTTGTTAAATACTTTTTAAGTCAATTTTTTCTTTATGAATTTGAGTAAGACTTATATAGAAAGTTAGCACCATAAGTTTACTCTCTCTTACTTTTCCTTTTTTTGCTTTTTTGGGTCACACCTGGCAATGTTCAGGGATTACTCCTGTTTCTTCACTTAGGAATTAATCCTGGTGGTGCTCAGGGGACCATATGAGATGCTGGGGATTAAACCTGGGTTGGCTGTGTGCAAGGCAAATGCCTCACCTGCTGTTCAATTGCTCTGGCTCAAATTTACTTTTATGAACTTGTAAATTCCATCAATCCACAATAAAATTAATAAACCAAATAATGTTTCTCTGATTTATATTTGTTTTTATGTTTCTTTATTTCTGTTCTCTGATTTTTTTTGCTCTTTTTTTTTGAAGGCGTCACATCCAGCAATGCTCAGGGGTTACTACTGGCCCTGTGCTCAGGAATTATTCCTGGAAGTGCTTGGGGGGCCATATGGGATGCTGGGGATTGAACCCAGGTCGGCTCTGTGCAAGAAAAATGCCCTACACGCTGCACTATCGCTCGGGCTCTATTCTCTGATTTTTAAGTACATGTTTGAAACAGAAAATCAGGTGGATATGAGTGCATCTTTAGTTATTTGAAACTGATTCTAAAGTTGTAAAATATAAAAAAAATTTCCAAGCAACCAGATTGATTATAACATCTTATTCATAGAAATATATTGACAAAACAAATCTACATACATCTTTGAAAATGTAACTACCTTCAGTTAAATTCCCCACTGAATCCATCAAACTGATGACCTGAACAGTTTATTGCAAATAAAAATGGTATATAAGATAACACAAACATTTCTATTTCATTTGTTATTCTAAATTTTTGCCTCTATGAAGTATCAGTGATTATTTTGCTTTATCAACAGTGACAGTAACAGAAAAATAAGTCTCATGAGAATTACCTGTCTCGCCTAGCATTTAGAACAGAAGACTGTCCATTCACTATGGAATGATGGGTTATTGGTGGTGATGCTTTGGAAGTGGTGGAGGAGGTAGTCGAGGAGGAGTTGTTAGTAGTGAGGTCTAGCCCTCCATGTTTAATGGCATTGTCTTCCATACTGTGAACTCCAGTCACTTCTTTCCACAGCTGCTGAATCTCAGCAGGACTTAAGCCAGCTATAAAATGAAACAAAGCCCAGGTATACAACCAGGTAAAGTTCAGATAGTGGAAATAGTGTATAACTAGATTAATGTCAAAAATAAAAGCGATACTACCAACAGAATTAAAATAAGGTAATAAACCGCATCAGTACCACAGATTTTCTCTTGCATAACTGGCTAGTTGTTAAAGACTAATGAATGGCAAATAATATTGAGAATTATTATAGGAGGAGTGATAACAAGAATTAGTGAAAAATGAAATACCCAGAAAATTCTATTTGAAAATTAAACCATACATCTTGTACGTGGGGTGTGGGGGGGGTGAGAGGGAGGGGCAGAACAGTGCTTGGGGGACCATGTGTTCTAGGTATCAAACCTGAATGCATGCAAAGTACATGCTTGAGTACTTTGGATCCTATCACCTGTCCCAGTGGTGTAGAATGATATTAAATAGAGAATTAAATAGCCTCTTTTAAAATAAGTATTCTCTATTAAATAGAGAATTAAATATTCTCTATTTAATAGTAGCTTTTACTTGTTGGCAGTATTGTTTTGATCAGAGTGGGGCTGAAAGATAAACTGATTTGAAAATAAGATTTAGCAAATAAAATTATAAAAAAGAATGGAAACAATTCAGGGAAAAACAGTAATATATTCGATTCAAAATAAAATAGATTTGACAACTATTTGGATATTTTGAAATTTCTCAGAAAAGAATAAAACTACTGAAAATCATTCTGAGGTCCTGAATAAGTAAATATACTTATGTACATCGATCAAGATATTGAAAGTTTTCCATTCAATACTGAAACTGATAGACTAATCTACCTACTCATTTAAAAAAAAATCCTTGATACAGATTATGCAAATTCATCTGATTTATGCAAAAGAACAAATATACAAGGTAGGCATAATCTGTTAGACTATAAATACAATTTGAAAACAAAAAATTGAGACAACTATTGCTTAGAATTTTAAACCTATGAAACAATACATATATGTGCACACATTGTACTTGCGTAGACTTATTTACTTTCTATTCTGGAGCCACACCTGGTGGTGTATAGGGCTTCCTTCTGGCTCTGACCTCAGGGATTACTCCTGGCAGGCTGGAGAGACCATATCTGGTGCTGGGGATAGTACCCAGGTCAGCCTTCTGCAAGGAAAATGCCTTACCCATTGTACTGTCACTCTGGTCCCTATTTTTTAAAGTTGTGTGCCTCCTCAATGTTGCTTAGGGGCCCAAGAAACACTCCCTCTGTTCCTGAGTGAGAGGCTAATAATTTGGAGTTGGGGTCACTCTGATGGAGCTTGTTAGCCACCAGGGCTACACCTGAAGGTTCTCTGAGGACAGACAGTGCCTGTTATCTAACCAAGAGCCTCACCCACAAAAGCAGTAAATTTCACTACTCTGATTATCTCCCCAGGCCCACACATTTTCCTATGCTGTATACTTCTGTAACTTACAATTTATGCTCTTTAAACCTCACTATAATCCAACAGAATTTATATTTATTTGGGTAGAGGCCTGGGATCACACCCATTGGTGTTCAGGGACCATTACTGGTTCTGCTTAAAAGTGACCCCAGAAACCACATGTAATACTGACATGCTGGAAATTCAAACCAGTGTTGTAGCCACTGAGGCAAGAAGCTTTTCTCCTTCCTGCTCTCTCTCTCTCTCTCTCTCTCTCTCTCTCTCTCTCTCTCTCTCTCTCTCTCTCTCTCTCTCTCTCTCTCTCTCTCCTAGTGTATGGTTAAGGAAACAGAGGTTCAAAAATATATTCATTATCACAAAGCTTACATCCGGTAAGGGTACAATTTAAATCCAGGCAGTCTGACTTGAATTCCTCTGCTCTTAAAATACAGATATTCAGGAATGACTCAGTGACAACAAGGGCCAGCCTTATAAATGTGAGATCTTGAGTTCAGTCTCCAGTGCCATCCACATGTACCAACCACTCTTCTGGCACCTCCAGTACTGAAACAGCGTATGATCCCAGGAGCATCCATCAGGTACACGCAATCACAATTAAGATGTGGAAATCCCACTAAGCACTAGAACTAAAGCTGTACAAGCATTGTACAAGCATCACAGCTGAGAATGCTAATACCTGCTGAGTGTGTGCATTAATACCTCAATGGCCCCCAGAGAGCTTTATCACCAGAATGTAAGCAAGCACCACAACTGAATGAGTGATGTCAAGCAAGTGTGTGACGGCTGCAGGTGTTTCCCAACAAGCATTGCAGCTGTGTGTGTGTGTGTGTGTGTGAGCATCACAACCAGATGAGTACCATCTCAATGATTACCATAATCAAGTGTGCACAACCTTCAGTGAGCACACAATTAACAGCAAGGAAGGGGAAATACTGAATTGTGAAATGACTGAATAGAGAGGGGTGAAAATTTACTTGCAAGTAGAATTGTAATTCAATGAGCACTTATAAGACCTGGGTTCTATACTAACTGTAAGTTTTTTCATCCAGACTCTATCTCCTTCGCTGGAAAGCAGCTTCAGGATTAAGCTGGTTGGCGTGCCTTAGCACATGGCATTCTTCAAATGATAAGCAGACTCTAGATTGGAGAGACAAGGTACTTCCCTTGCATTCTGTTGACCTGTGTTCAATCTTCAGTACCATATATCTAGTTTGGAGCCCCACTAGGAGTGATTCCTGAGCACAGAAACTGGAGTAAATCCAAGTCACAGCCGGGTCTGTCTCCCAAACAAATAAGACAAGCAAGCTCAGGAAGGTGAAGGCTGTTGCTCTAAATCACAAAATTCCTATTATCTGGTATTTATTACTCTGTATTTAAATCTATAGAATCTAAATCATGAAACCACCATGTTTGGAAAGTACTGAATTAATTTCACTCTCCATAAGTTGCTATACCCACACTAACCAATGGACAGGTATGTATGTGTAAAGTGGAATGAAAGAGGAAGACTGTGGGAAAAATCACATAATGATGATGAGACTCTCCTAAACCCGCCCCTGCAAGACAGAAAGTCACTGATCTAGAGACACAGCAGCAAAGAGCTCAGAGTGATCGATGAATTCTCACTATTCCAAACACAAAATTGTGTGTGCTATCACAGTGGTAACCTTAAATTGCTCTGCCTATCATAATGTCATACAGACAGTCTATTGAAAACTAGCATTTTGGTGATTTGGGCTCAAGAAGATAAGACATAGCTTAAGACTAAAAAAAAAAGACAGGATAACTCATGTTTCTGAAGTTTGTTTGCTTGACTCCTACAAAACAAAGAGAGTGCTTCGGGAGCTGGGAAGATAGCTGGGAAGCAAGACACTTGCCTTGCATGTGGCTCCAACTGGCCACATCCCTGGTTTGAAGCTGCAGCACCCCATAAGATTCCCTTGAGTACCACTAGGGGTCACTCCCGAGCAGTTTCAGGAGCAGGCCCAAAGTGTAGTCTGGTGTGGCCCAACCTCCTCACCCATGAGCACCCCCAAAACGGTGCTTAATAAAGATAGACGATTGCTGTGTGTGTGTGTGTGTGTGTGTGTGTGTGTGTGTGTGTGTGTGTGTGTGTGTGAATTCTCTAAAAAATATCATTCATGTTTTCATTCTAGGCTTTTTAAATAATGGGGGGAGGGGCAGCCCAGTGGTGCTCAGAGGCTATGTTCATGGCTCTGTCTTCAGCAGTCACATCTAGACATGCTCTAGGGGGAGCAGGTGTGGTCCTGAGGTGAACTGAAGACAACCACATGCCAGGCACTTTACCTCTGACCCATTCATTCTAACTTTAAACTAGGATTTTTGAATCTTTTCTGGCTATGACTACCTGTCTGTATGGTTAGGTGCCCTAACCAATTCTTCTGGTGAAACAGTACATCCATTCTAGACGATTCTTTGTGTGACAGCACAAAGTGTCTTGTGCACTGCAACATTCACCATTTTGCCCTTTGCCCTTCTCCTCCACTGTCAACTCTAAACCCCAGAAACTGCCCTCAAACTTGTGCTCCACTCTTATCATTTGCTTTTTTCTACCAAATACCCTCTCTTTAAATGTAAACAGTTGCAAATCAATCCCTGCAGCTTCCCACACAATGTCTCTATTATGTTTCTAAAAACACTTGAGACAAACAAAACAAGAGAAAAAAAAAAGACAACAATCCACCTCAGTAAGGCAACCTGTGAGATACTGAACTTTATTGTCTGATTCTTGCCTGCCTTTCTGTCTTCTCTTGTCTTGCTCTTTCTAAATTTCATTTTCTCGTACTACCATTTTGCAGGCTGCTCAAACGTTTCACCATTTACTCTCACCATTTGCTCACTTATCAGATTCTTTTCTGTCTGTTCCACTGTCTAAGCTGAGTGCTCTCACTGCACATGGCCCCATGGTGTTCCACTCCAAGGGTTCATATTCTAAAGCTTTCAGGACACATGATCAACCTCTGCTCTTCTCTCCCTGCCTTCAGCTATTCCCATTCAGACTCATCCCACTTTATAATCACCAAGAATCCTTTTCTGCATTTGCAACTATCAAATTACTTGCAATACTTGCTATTATCCAACTTGCTCCAACAGAATTTAAACTGAGAGATTTCTTATTTTTACTGGTGGATCCCCATTCCCTGAAACAGTGTCTGGTATATTTTCAATAAATACGTGTTGATGCATTTGACTATACCAGACTTATCCAGTTCTCAAAAACATCTTGATTTCACATGAACGTTCTGTGGCTATTATGGGTCATGCATTTATAAATACTCTAACCTAAGTTTCAGTATTTAAAGACTTACGAACAGTACTAGTTAATTCTAACATACTGAGTGGCCAATAACATTTTATATCTTAGTTACATACCCTTAGATGTTTCTAGAGACATCAGTTACAGATATTATTCATTAATTTAGGTTTTGGATTTTAGTAACTATTTAGCATAATTTAGCATAATTAAATGCTAATTTTTAAAAGTAGATATTTATTATACTATTTGTTTGCATTAAAATTAGTGATGCTAACAAGAGGCATGTAACAGACATTATATACATTGTCCTTTTATGAGCCAATAACCTGTTTACTCCCCAAATAATGATTTTCAGTTAGAAGAAGAAATAATAGTGTTTAAACATCATAGATACAAGGCACAGAGTAAATGGTGTCAAAATGATTCCTCTTAGCAGGAGTGGTTCCTAAAAGTGTGTATAGTACAATCACTTAAGGATATTTTAGAACTTCCAATGCCCAGATAAGATCAAAACACTGAGATCACAATTTCTGAAGTTAGGATACAGACTTCAGTAGTTTCTGAAGCTCCACAGATAATTCTAATCTACAGAGAATTCAGGAACACATTTTAATGTAAACCCTCACTTTGTTCAGGCAACAAAGTTTTCACATCTACAATTTGTCAAGTTATTTTCTATGAATACAAAACCATTTACAGGTCTGAAAGAAATACCCAAACAATTTTGTAAAATTTAGAAAGCTTTATGAGTTTCAAAGATTAGAACAACTAAAATAACTCTAATTACTTGCAGAAATTAATTTAAATTATTTTTTAGGTGGCAGTAATATATAAGTACTGTATTTTCCTAAGGGTTTTCATGGAACATCTCTCTAAGACATCTGCGGTCTCTCCATCTTGCAGATGTTCAGTAACAAAGAGAACTTGGATTTCTTTCTCTTAAAATCAGTGCTATACAGATATTTTTTTTGAGGGAAAAAAATCTCTCCTTTTTATGATCATGCTCAATTAATTCACTTTTAAATGCCAGGCATAGGCTTAGAATTCATTAAGCAATGTCCAGTCTAGACATCCTCTGTCACTTGCTGTTCATCTGTTTTGCATCTCTATGTTATTTTCATGTATTTATCTTTCATTCCACACACCCACCCCAACTTTGTGGTTGAGGGTGATTGTTGTGATATTGCTGTGATGACTGAGAAAAGACACCTGTTTGCTTTGCTCATATACTTAGCTGCAGTGCTCACCACAGGTTGGACAGTTACTTACAGTGCTCACATACACAAAGTTGTGTTTGACTAGGAATCTCCGAATGGCATGGACACAGGGATTACACTTGTGGAGTAAACATGTGGAGTGGCTCTGGGAACAAGCTTGTGGCCTTATTCCTCTTTCAAAGCAGGCGGTCGGCCACTGAACCACTTAGCTGAACACTTGAGACCTTACATTTTTAAAACTAAGCTCATATTAAGGTACCTTACACGAGTACCTTAGACGGGTACCTTACCCTTGCCCAGCATTTCCTCCTGGGTAACTGCTTACAAATTTAATACCTCTCATTTATCTTTGTTTTTATATATTTTTCTATTCTTGATTCTGAAATTTCCTTTATAACACTGTAGCACTGTAGCACTTTCCTCCCATTGTTCATGAATTTGCTGAGCAGGCACCAGTAACATCTCCATTGTGAGACTTGTTACTGTTTTTGGCATTTCGAGCATGCCATGAGGAGCTTGCCAGGCTCTGCTGTGTGGGCGGGATACTCTTGGTAGCTTGCTGGGCTCTCTGAGAGAGATAGAGGAATCGAACCCAGGTCGGCCACGTGCAAGGCAATGCCCTATCTGCTGTGCTATCGCTCCAGTCCTTTAACACTTACTATTATGTATTTTACTTAAATTATTTGCCTTTCCTGCATTGTTTATCTTATCATGGACTCCTGCTCTCTTCCCTGCATTATGCCCAGTGCTCTTAAAAGTGGCCACTGCCACTATCAAGTAAAATCTCAATAAATGATATATAAAAGAAGTGTTTGAAGGACTAGAACACTAGCAGCCTGGCAACCATAATCTAGGAATCAGTGATCCTGAACTGTGTTTTTCAGTCAGGGGCCATATAGCTTTCCATGGACCCTGGGATATTCCATAGGGCAAACAGGTAAAAAACTGCATAAATGGGGGATCATGGCATGAGACAAGGGGGCCAACAGGTAGAACAGGGGACCATAGGAAAAAAACTGGAAGGCGGTTAAAGTTAGAAAAAAGTTGCAAAACACTGTTCAACGCCAACATAGAATAATATTCAACTTAAATCTGAAATGATTATTGTTTTTTCTTAATTATTTGTTTCAAAGATACATGCATGTATAATATGCCAAAATGTTTCTAAATGGATGACATTTTAAAATTCCACGGACAAAGAAAATTAAGAAGTCAAACTTGACATTTGGCCGATGACCCACATTCATTGCCAATATTACAAATAAGCATTAAGCTATTTATTTCGTGAGATGAATGAATAAAAGGATGAATTCCTAATACAATCACATAAAATAACTACAGATAAAGCACTTAAATAGTAATTATTTAATTTTGTATTCAGACTTTATGGACTATCTACTGGGTAACAGGCACTAGGCTAGAAATTAAAATTTGATCATTCATAACTAGATTATACATCCTTGGGGCATAAATTGTTGAAAAAAGTCAGTGGTTTACTTATTAGTAAAAATTGCATTAGCAGCCTTTCACATTCAAAAATAAAAGATCCATTCAATGTTCTTTCATTTTTCATTTAATTACTGTCTAGTAATTAATTTTTAATATTAAGTAATTTTATACATTATGATGCAAAGCAAGCCTCCATGAATTTTTAAAGATCTGCATCTTATTTAATAGTTTTCTGCATATTTACTACGGATGTTTATAATTAAAAATAAATTTGTTATCACTCATATACTTTGTTGAACCAATCTGATATTCAATAATATGAATGATTAACATTTTATAATGTAAAATATTATGTTTCAGTTCTCATTTAAATTTTACATTTTGAAAAACTAGAATAAACCCATGGCCAACTGAACTGAATCAATGAAATCTGTAGACGCTGCAAAACTCAAACTTCCCTATAAATTTTGATATCTGGGACCTCATTCTCCCTCTCTAGAGGTAATGAATACTCCTTCAGATATAGGACATTTTCATTTATAATGTGGCCATGGTCACGGTCATGGTCCTCCCGTTATTCATCAATTTGCTCGAGCGGGCCCAGTAACGTCTCCATCGTGAGACTTATTGTTACTGTGTTTGACATATTGAAATACGTCATGGGTAGCTTGCCAGGCTTCGGCTGGGCTGGCTGCACGCCAGGCAAACGCCCTACCGCTCTGCTATGGCTCCAGTGATGTGGCAATTTAAAATTTTAACTACAGGTCAAGGTAACCACTAGGATTAGTCCATCTTTAAAATGTATGTTTAGGACCAGAGAGATATAAATGAATGCTTAGGAGATATAATACAGCAGGTAGGGCACTTGTTCTGTAAGTGGCTGGCTGAACCGGGTTTGATGCCCCCCCCCCAGCCCCAAATGACATAAAGACCTAAGGCCTGCCAGGAGTGATTCCTGAGTACAGAGTCAGAAGTAATCCCTGAGCACTTTCAGGTGTGCCTCAAAATCATCCCCTCCCCCCCACCAAAAAAATGAAGTATGTTTAATGAAAGATGCACCAAACACATATTTTCTCCAAATGCTGAATTTTGAGGAGTACAAAAATATATATGAGGTTAATGAGGTCCAAAGTAAAAAACCTCTCCCAAATAAGAAACTTCTTGGCCACACGGATACAGCTGATTTACATACATTCCTACTATGATTTTATTATTAAAACTTTTAAGGCCATATATTTCACTGTTTTATTATAAAATAGTTTCTCAGGCTTATAAATACAAAATTTTAGTATGAGAAAATTGACTTTGTGCTTTTGATTCTTTCCTGCAGATATAATCCCAGGCAAGCAGAATATTTTGAATATAGACGACATTATGGTATTGTGTATTATAGGGCTCATGGTCCACTGCCTCAATGTACCAGGATGATATGACTTGATGTTTCAGGGTCAGCTAGTGGTGTGGTTTTTGGGTCCAGTGGGCTTCCAGGGCTCCCACAGTGCTGCTCTAGGGCTAAACTTGTAGCTAAATAAAATTAAGTGCTCTTTGTCAATCAAATTAAATCCTGCATACTGAAATTTAATCTCCATCTTTATCTATATTTTCTAAAAAAAACTAACTCAATATTTTTAATAGGGCTAGAGAGATAGTAGAGGGGTCAAGCTTTTGCCTTGCACTCAGCCCATGCAAGTTTGATGCCCTGAACACTACTAAGACTGATCCCTGGGCACAGAGTCAGGAGTAAATACGGGCGGTGTGACTCCAAATGCAATCAAAAATGGAAAATAACAAAAAAATTAATAATTCTCAATGAATTTATGTTAGCTTATTTGTTAGCTTTTACACATACATTTAAATAGCATGCACAGATAATTTTGCAAAGTATAATTTCTTAAAATAATAAACATACATTTAAATTTCAATTCACAGTGTGGGAGTTTCAGCACATAACACTGAATATTTTCCCCTCCAAGCTACAAACTGAAGACTTACTAGTATTTAAAAGAGAACACTAAAATGATAACAATAATTTTTCATGACACACATTGTTCTCGTAACTGATGCTATTATCCTGATTAGATAAAATGGAGGTCTATATAAGAACATGATTGCTGATTAAGCATAAGATTGAGGATGCCAGAAGTGGTATGTAGAAGGCACGACTGAGATTTCCATAAGCAGAGAATTCAAAGTCTAGTAACTGGATTTAGTTCAATACAGAGGCCAAAGAAACTTCAGCACATGCCTTACTTATAAAGATTTAAACTTATTTTCTACCTAAAGACATTATTTTCCTTTATTATTTGATGATTCTCTATTTCTAAAGAAACTAATCATTTAAAAATGTTCAGAATATCTGTTTTTGGTTTTTTCGTAGGCTTTTTGTCTATATACAGGTAGAGTTAGGGCTCCTGACTCTGTGCTCAGGGATCACTCCTGATGGTGTTTGAGGGAACTCTAGAGGAAACTAACAAGTTAACTGCATGCAAGGGAAATTTCTTCCTCCTGTGTTATTTCTCTGGCTGCTATTTAGAGTACTATTTTTAAAAATCTAAAATAGCCAGTAGCTAAGGAAGAAGAGATTTAGTGCTTGCATTATCCATCAGATGCCTCAGCTTTTTCGAATTTTAATTTTGAGATTTCCGTACTGTAGAATGAAGTGACACTCCTTTATGGTGGCTGGCTAGCTGACACATTCCAAATGAGGCTGTTCTGTGGATCTCCAGAATAGCACTTTGCCCACTACCTCATCTGCACAGCACAACACATGAGACTGATTTTCATCTTTTTTTTTTTTTTGCTTTTTTGGGTCACACCCAGTGATGCTCAGGGGTTACTCCTGGCTTTGCACTCAGAAATTACTCCTGGCAGTGCTCGGGGGACCATATGGGATGCTGGGAATCGAACCCGGATGGGCAGCGTGCAAGGCAAATGCCCTTCCCGCTATGCTATCTCTCCAGCCCCTGATTTTCATCTTTTTTAAATCTACAGTACACACTTTCTGCTCAAGTTCAGTCTTTTTTTCAGATTTAGTTCCTTTTCTTCACATTTTTGTATATCAAGTGCTGACCCTGTTTGGGGTCACACACTGAATTCAGGGATGTGAAAATTTAAAAGAGATTTGTGATTTATTATCAGCTAATGTTTGATTTGTATACCGATTATCTATATACCAGGGTTGCACAAAATTTCCTTGGGTTAAGAGGGGTTGCAAAACTGTTCTGCTCTCTCGACACCACTCTTCCTGCTTAGGAAGAATAAAAACAGAAAAAAAAAATCGAAGTAATTCTACCAAGATAAAGTTCAGAAATAAAAGAAAAAATTTCTTTTAGAACGATTAAAGTGTTTAAATATTTGTTCTCAAAGATTTGTATGCCTGTTTTGGAAGAAAGCAGTTGAACATCCATGCTGTAAAAACTTGAATTTTAAACTTTTTGAAATATTACATTTTTTTCTTACCAAAAAAAGTAAAATAATGGAAGATACTGTTTTTCTATTAAAAACATTTTCATATAAATATGTTGCTTCTACCACTGAAATTCAATGAATTAAATTATGAACTATTTTTTAACTTTATTTCTTCATTTTTCCTCATATTGCATTTAGTTTTCCAAAGAGTAATAATTTTTAATGCAGCATTTATTGTTATATTGATGTTTTGATTTGTTTAAATTATCCATAGAATGACTTCTAAAAAGTAAGTTTATAACTTTTTTTCTAAATACTTAGACTTTTTTTTATTGTTTTCCAAGTAATGATTCAGTCAAGGTCAATGAGTGTATCTGAATGAAATCAAGTGAAAAAAAATTCTAGGAAAAATAGATCAAGTAGATAATAATTTGATATAGGAAAAACATTTACAATAATTCTTTTAATATCACATGCCACAAAATAGTAAGTGCACTTTAAAGACTTTTATTTCACAATTTTTAATTTTTATATAATTAACACTGTATATACATGTAAATAAATGATAAAACAGAAATTGGCTGGAGTGATAGCACAGTGGTAGGGCATTTGCCTTGCACGCAGCCAAGATGGCAGACCCGAGTTCGATTCCTCCGCTCCTCTCAGAGAGCCCGGCAAGCTACCGAGAGTATCTCGCCCGCATGGCAGAGCCTGGCAAGCTCCCCGTGAGGTATTCGATATGCCAAACACAGTAACAACAAAGTCTCCAATGGAGACGTTACTGGGCCCACTTGAGCAAATCAACGAACAATGGGAGGGCATTTACCTTTACCTTTTTATGTAATTAACTATTCTAAAAATTTCTTCTTAGAGAGTCAATATTTGATTGCATTTGGCAAAGCGTATAGCAAAATCTACAATATAACCTCTGGGTTGCACTTAAAACAAACTTGAATTAAAAGTCCTTTTGTATCAAAGTTTGTTCCAAAGAAGTTCAAATGAAAATTAGGAAATAATTTTATGACACGTAATAAAATTTTACTTCTAGCATATAAGGAGCAATTCTGTTTACTATTTTTTTAGTTAGATCTTTTTCATCTTCCAAAAGTTGAGTTAAAAGATAAATGCATACAATTATATTATGTTATTATATTATAAATGTTCATACAAAATTACATACAAAAATGGACAAGAAAAGAGTTGGCTACCTTAAAAAAAAATTTTTTTTTTTGCTTTTTTGGTCACACCCAGTGATGCTCAGAGATTACTCCTGGCTCTGCACTCAGGAATTACTCCTGGCGGTGCTAGAGGCCATATGGGATGCTAGAGATTGAAGCCGGGTTGGCCGAGTGCAAGGCAAATGTGCTACCAGCTGTACTATCACTTCAGCCCCAGTCGACTACTTTTTTAAAGCTACCAGTTTCAATACTATGTGGAGACAATACCATTTTTGAGCAAATAAGATCAATATAGTCCCTCTATATGTCTCGTTTACACAAAATGTAAATTTGGAATTCT
>NW_026606094.1:17540000-17542500 GCF_029834395.1 Sorex fumeus
AATTCACCTTTACAGTAAATTAGCATATTTATATAATACAGTTTTAGAACAAATTTATGGGACAGAAGCCTCTTAGAAAACAAAAATGGATAAGTAGACCTGGTTCACAATTTATTTTATTTATAATATGCTTGATACATTTTGACCTGCACTTTATTAGGGAAATGCAAAAAACAGTGAGAAGTTAGAAAAAAACCCCAGAAATATAGGGAAAATTAATTTTGCATTCAAAAAAACTTGCATATCTATGACAAAGAAATAACTATTTTCTATAATTGAATTTTAAAAATATGAAATGAATATAAATAATTCTTTAATATGACAAATATAACAAAGAATTCAATCATATTCAGGAATATTTCAGCATTTTATTATTATACAGATTATCTTTATATTTAAAATAATAAAGATATACTGATATTAATATTAAAAATTGACAGTTGTCCAAATGTTTAGTTGTTTTGTAGTCAGTTTACATATTTGTTCCTTGATAAGCAAATACAATGGTTACATAGAGGACTTTGGAAAAAATCTTAATCAGCAAAATATGTTTTGTTCCAACAATCATTTATTTTAGATTGTTTCCAAATAATAAGAAATTAAACTGAAAGGAAGGAAGGGACTGAGAAAAACAGACAACCTTAGTTTTTAAAAGGAAGCCAATACAAATACACATATAATTACATATATGCATATTGCTAATATATGTATATGTATGTATATATGTATACACACATATACATAGACCAGAAATCTCTGCATATCTGCTATAAAATAGACCATCTGATGAGACACCACACCTTTCTTATCTGATTGTCACTTTTAGCACAAGGAGTGTCTTAATTAAATTATCTATCTACATGTAGAAGCATTTATATGTTATTTATAAAGTAACAAGTATACTTTATTTAAAAAGTTGAAAGGAGTCATGCTACCCTGTTACAACTTCCAGTTAAATTCTAGTTTATATAATTATAGTTTGGTACTTTAATGACTGATGTGATACATGAGAAAATTTTAAACGCATTTTCTACCTCAGCATTGCATAGAACCCTTTCACTATGACTTAACTAATTATTTTTAAGGCACTCATTTTAAATGACACATTTCATTCCTTTCTATTTTATATTTTATTATTGCCCTGTTGCATTTCTCTGCTATCAAATTTATGATGGAATTCAATGACAAAAAATAATAGAGATTAGCTGAGTACATAAAAAACAATTAAGACTATCGTTTTATCAGTAATTACACTGGCAACACAAACTTCAAATATAAGAATCTAGAACTCTCTGAAATATATATATATATATATATATAACAGTAAAGTGATGTCTTCCTTATTTTCCACCTGATACTTTATTCACTTAATATCAAAATTTAAAAAAAAGTATGATAGAAGAAGGGAGAGGCTTCCCTTGAATTTGTGTGTTTGTGTGAGAGATTTGGCAAATTGAAAGTATGGTTGGATCTAATAATCCATAATGTATTATGCAGCTACCAATGAAACTAGAAGGAATGTATGGCCTACTCTGAATGGGTGTCTTGGCAGGAGAGAAAGAGTGTTAATGCTGCCTGGGAGATTTTTTATTTTACTTTCTTTGTATTTAGAATAAGTCTGATTAAACCTTCCATTCTGACTCACAAAAACACAATTTTGTTTATCGTTAAGTTATCATGTTAGATGAAGAAAGGAAAAACCCAATGTGCTTCTCCATGCACCAAGAACTATTGACTCAACAGATGCGAGCACAGGATTTTTATATGGTGAAATGTGAAGAGAAAAATTCTGAAACTATGTTGAAATGAGACAAAAAGGGAAAATAAGAAAAAAACATTTTATTCTAGAGCAAATTGTTGATGCTAAGATTTTAAAAATAATAGAAATGTGTTTAGATTAAGCTTCTCAGTTTTTACTCCAATGAAAGGATCACAAAGTTACTGAGAGACAATGCAAAGATTTCTCTCCCTTTGAATTTAAGGAGCTATTTTAAGAGTATGAAAATGGACCATTTAAACATAAACTACAGTATGCACACAACCCTTTTAAACCTAGTCCAGCTAAAACTTTTGTGAATGTGTTGGGTTTGCATGTTAAGTCTGTTATTTAATTAAAAATCACAGTTAGGTGTTGGTGATTGAAAAAGGTCTTAGCATAAAGTCAGTCCAATTCTTTCTTCACTAAATATGAATATAAAAAACAGTCACAACCTGTGGATGAGGTTGTCTTTAAAAAAATAAATTACTTTTAACAATATCTGTCAACTACTGTATTTAGTAGACCTCTTATTCTTTGCTTAAAATTTGAAGACACATATGTCCTGACCTCCAGATCTTGGTACTTAAAAAACAAAAGTATTCATCCTTTAAGGATTAAACAATTTATATAATTGATACAAAATTGCTTTTTATGTCAGAGTATCTGTTCCTATTTTAGCAGACTATTGATATGAAATATTTGACTGTACACTCTTTGATAAATTTTTCTGTTCACTTCTTT
>NW_026606094.1:17547500-17745000 GCF_029834395.1 Sorex fumeus
TCTTATGAATGATGAGAAAGACAATTATTAAGGAAGCTGTAGATATCTTGTTTTCAGTGTCAGACTTTGAAACCAGAAACACTGAAATCACATGTTGAATTTTTTATTCACATTGCCACTTCATTCAAGTTATTTAATTTCTCTGAGTCATGATTCCTCTGTTAGTAAAACTAAAAATACTCATTTCAGGTCCAGCCCAGAACTGTATGGCCCAAGTACAACCAAGAACTACATCTAAGACAGGAACTGCAACTTAGCTCTATTCGGTGTGACTCCTGCCCCCCAATACCTGGATTTATTGTGATATTACATAGTGTGTGCAAATACATAAGAAAAAATCCTCAAAATGTATATATTTTTTCTTTTTTGTGTGTCGTTAGGCCACACCCGATGGTGCTAAGGTCTTACTCTTGTGCTCATGAATCACTCCTGGTGAGATTGGGAACTATATGGGAAATTTGAGATTGGACCCAGGTTGGTCACATACAAGGCAAATATCCTTTCTGTTATACTGTTTCTCCAGCCTCTGAAATATTTTCTTTCCCACCTTCCCAATTTACCCGGATGAACTTTTATATTTTCACTAAGATCCTTGCTGTAACTTATCAAATGTCCCATCTTACACAATTGGAATGCCAAGAGAGGCAATGCTGCCTGTCACCTCTACTCAGATATAACATTGAAATATTAAAAAACAAAGCGAGCTGGGGTATGCAATAACAATGTACTGTGAGAACATTTGTACATTCTGACTATATATTGAAGAAATATTCTGGCGCAAAATATATGCCAAGCTAAATGGTTTGCTTTTGTTTCTTGTTCAGTGGCTAAATTTTATCTAAAAATACATGTTCTTGTCTAATCCCAGGCTGGTCTCACACAAACCCAGGCCATACAAGTGCTACCTGACAGAAAGCACTAGCAATCCAGTGGATGTTTTTGTTTGATTTTTGCAACGAGGTTTTGTTTTTCTCCAATTCTGGTTCTAGCATTCTAATCATGGGTTACATTGTTATATAACTTTTTGAAGAATAAATCCATGCATTCATATATTCATGCCATCCAAGTTTGCTAATTTTGTTGGTGGAGTAGGAGGTGAATAAATGCATAATTCAAGTTCACTGTGGCAAAGATGCTGATAGGAGAATATACAGGAAAAACTAGAAAGTATATTAGTATGGCATATGAAAAAAAGGTTTTCAACAGGAGGTACTGCATACGCTGAACTTTACTGATGCATAGGATTGAAAGATATTAGAGAATGTCCCTAAGGAAATGTGAGATATAGGTGAAAACAGTTTGGGGGCAATGACATATCCACTCTGACTATGCTATAGAGCATGAGTATGGTGAAGCCATAATGTGAGAGCGTCACAGACTAAACTGAGAAGGTAAAAATTTCTTCTATAGCATTGCATGAATAGGAGGAGAGAGGGGAATAGTGACCCTGAGGTTTCAGAAGAGTGGTCTGAATTTTAGCAATATCTCTATCAGCATTGTATGTTAGAAGAAAGTTGTGAAAAGTTTAGATTACTTGAGTGGGATGCAGAGGAAGGAAAGTTTTGAGAGATGTTAAAGAATTTAAATGTATAGTATAAACTAAAAATATTAATCTTCTAGGTGACTTAGAGATACATGAATAGAGTCTCATGTATGAAGGCAAAGAATACTGGAAGAGAGTTAGTTTTGAGTAGAAAAGCAGTAAGTTCAAAATGTGACCTACAGTTTACTCTTTTGAATCAGAGAGTAATGACCTTTGATTTATATGACAATAGTGTAAGAACAGTATTTGAAATTATAGTGTAAATGAAGTTATCCATGGATCTGTATGAACTGTACGGAATGAAAGAAGGTTGAATTCTGAAGAGGTAATTTCCTAGACAAATATTTCTAAAAAAATGTCTAGATAATAATGAAGCAGGTAAGCCAACATTTTCCCCTACCTCAACTTCTTTTCTTTCTTCCACCAACAACATTTAACTACCTACTGCATATATTACATATACTAAGTCCTAAAGATAGTACAAGGCTAAACCTTTGTCTCTGTTCCTGTTAAGCATATACAACTCAGGGCTTACTCCTGGCTCTATGATCTGGGATCACTTTTATCAGGACTCAGGGAACCATATCTGGTGCTTGGCTGATCACTTGCAAGACAAGCACCTTCCTATTTCTCCAGCCCCAGTTAAGCTTATATTCTAACTGGAGAATACATAGATAGGTTCAGGAAACTTTAATAAATAAAACTCTGACATGTTCCAGAAAAAGTTAAAATATTAAATGAAAAATAATAAGGAAGATCACAAGAGACAGTATAACTAAGGAAATTAATAGATAGTAGAAAGTAGTACTCGCTTTACAGATAGCATTTATATTAGGATCCTGATGATGACAAGAAATTATGTACTAATAGGATTGCAGAGGGTTCAAACCAGGAGGAAAACAGCTACCAAAGCAAGTTTCTAAACTTGAAAGGGAGCAAGAATGAGGTGCAGATCAAATTTAAGGGTTCAGTTTAATTCCTAATAGAAAGGATACACAGTAAATCATGAGTCATGCAATTAATTACTAAAATAACAATTGAATGAAGGTATATCTAAAAGGGAAGAAAAACAATAAAAGGGCACTATCATTTGTGGGCATAAAGATGAATAAGAGGCTGGGAAGAACACTTAAAAGGCCTAGCTTGAAAAGTCTAGCTGAAAAATAGAAGAATGTAATAGTAATGCACAAGAAAAAAAGAGTTTTAAGAAAAATATTAGCAGATGAAGCAAAGCGTTGCTAAATTTTCAGATAAAATTCTGTGTCCTGGTGAGGGCCTGTATCTGTGGAATTTAGTGAAATGGGCTAAGGTAACTGTTAAAAAGGGTTGGGTAGAAGTGCTAGTACAAAAGAATAAGGGTTTAATGGGCAGTAACTCATTTCAGTTAATAGGCTATACTTTTCATTATTCATCAATAATAAAATGTTGTAAGCTACATATCTAATAAATGGTTGAACCAAAATTAAGGGGCACTACAAGTCAATACCAAATAAAAAAAATATAAAACAAAACCTAAAATAACCTGATTAAAAATTGGCAAAGGTTCTGAATAGACAATTTTATTATTTTTCTTTCATATTCTTTTTGGGGAGGTCACAGCTGTCTATGCTCAGGGATTCTCATGGTTCAGCATTCAGGGATCACTCCTGACAATGCTTAGAGGAAAATAGATGGGATGCAAGGAATCAAATGTGGGTCAAGGAGGTAAATACGGTAAATACGGTAAATACCCTATCTGATGTACTCTACCTGATCTCCAGCCTTTCAACAGACATTTTTCCCAAAGAATACAGAATGCAGCCAAAAGCTAAATGAAAGGTGTTCAATATAAATAGTAAGGAAATGCAAATCAAAGCCACAATGAAGTATTTCCTGACACCTGTTAGTATGACTATTATCAAAAAAACAAATGTAACATTGGTGAAAATAAAGATAATAGGTAATAATTCAATGATACTGTGGGGAATTTACTGAGGGGAAACAGTATTAACTTTCCAAAAAGAAAGAAAAATAGGTTGTGGGTATTCTTATGGAGACTGCACCAAATCTGTATAATGCTTAGGGGAGCATGACATTATTTTTATATTAATTCCATCAGTTAAGGGGTTAAATGTCAAAGATATATAGGCTAATGGTAGAATGCTACAAGAAAAATAATCCATCCCCATCAACAAATGGGGAGAAGAAATGATGAGAAATATTGTCAAAGAAGAAATCCAAATTGTCAAAAGGCAAATGAAACAAATTTAATCATCAGAAAGATGTATATCAAAACAACCATGAGATAATATCTCACACCACAGAGACTAGAACACATCATAAAGAACAAGAACAACCAGTGCTAGGACAGAGTGGAAGAAAGGGACTCTCGTTCATTGTTGGCAATGACAACTGGTCCAGCATTCTAAAACAATATGGACATTCCTCAAAATACTAGAAATTAAGCTCCCCTTTAATCCAGCAGTACTCCTAAGAATATATCCTGGGGGCCCAAAAAAGACAGACCCAAAACACCGTATGCACTTTCATGTTTATTGAAACACTGTTCACAGTAGCCAGAATCTGGAAACAACCTAAGTGTCTGAGAACAGACAACTAGATAATGAAACCATGGTACACAATGGAATACAAGAAAGCCGTTAGGAAAAATGAAGTCTCCTGAAATTTGTTTATTAATGGATGGACCTGGCGAGTATCATGCTGAGTGAAATGAGTCAGAGATAGAGAAAGAATGACTACACTCATTTGTGGAATATAAAAAAAATGTCTGAGACTACTATCCAATTTCAGAAAAAAACAGGCACCAGAAGGAGTAGTTAATGTTTGGAAGCTTGTTGCAAGTGTGTGGGGGGCAAAGGGCAGTTAGGACAGAGAAGGGACCAGAACGACAATAATAGGAATGAAGACTCTGGACAAAAACTGAGTGTCAAAATTAGATAAAGTGATATATAAGATAACCTTTCAAACCCATGATGCACAAAAGGAAAGTATATGTGTGTGTGGGAGAGAGAGAGAGAGAGCGAGAGAGAGAGAGAGAGAGAGAGAGAGAGAGAGAGAGAGAGAGAGAGAGAGAGAAGGTGGGAGGGAGGGAGGGAGGGAAGGAGTGAGGGAAGAGTCTGGGATGAATGTTGGAACATTATATGACTGAAATCCAATCATGAACAACTTTGTATCTGTGTATCTCACTGTGAGTCAATTGAAAAAGAAAGAAAAAAGAAAAAAAGAGCCACATGATTCAGTATTCCAATTTCTGATTATATATCCAAAAAAAATGGTTCCATTATCTCAGAGCTAAGTTTATTTTTGAACTTCCCTATGCACCTCACATTATTCACAATAAACAAGATATGAAAACAACCTGTGTCTATCAATAGACAAATGGATTTTATTTTTTTTTTTTTTTAGTGAAACATAGACATAAAAAAGTATTATTGAGCTCTAAAAGCTAAGGGAATCTTGTCAGTTGCAACATGATTCTGGAAGGCATTATGCTAAATTAAGTCAAACAGACAAAAACAAAGAGCTCAAGGCATTGCTTTTATATGTAAATGTTAAAAAAAAAAAACAAACAGTAAGTCAGTGACAACAGAAAAGTGGTTCCAGGAGCTGGAGTATACTGTAGATGAGAAAGAGGTGACAAAAATGGTGTAAACTTTCCAGTTAATAAATAAGTAAAGTCTGATGATATAATGAATAGTGATTAAAGATGCTAATACTGTACTGTATACCCGAGATCTGCTAAGACTGTAAATATTCTCAATAATAATAATAATAACAACAACAGCAATCTGTATGCAAGATAATGGATATAAAACTTAACCTAATGATGGAATCCTTTCATAATGCCTATATATCATCATCACACTTTACACTTTTAATACTTTTTAATGTTGATAATTTTACCTCAATAAGCTAAAAACAACAAAAAAGGTGCTGCCTTCAATACTTTATTCCATTGCAGTGGATGATCATGCTTACTCATGTCCTCTGATTCAGTGCCGTGTATATCAGGCACTTTCTAACTCATACTTTTCGTTAGGATAAATTCAAACAGGTGAATGACTTAAATACAAAGATAAAATTATTACTACTCCAGACAAAACACAAAGAATGTCTTTTAAAATTTTGAAGAAAAGGTCTACTATTAATGACACAAAATCCAGAACCCACAAAGTGTCAATAAGATATCAATAAGATATTGCACACATCTTTTTATAGCAAAACAATCAAAGTTAAAAGTGATAACTTTAGAATAATGTTTTCACTCATCATTTCTCTGACATGTAGAAAGCTACAACAAATGATCAAGAAAATCGTTCAGTAATTTTTTTTTCCTTTTTTGGGTCACACCTGGTGTTGCACAGGGGTTACTCCTGGCTCTGCACTCAGGAGTTACTCCTGGCGGTGCTCAGGGTACCATATGGGATGCTGGGAATCAAATCCAGGTTGGCCGCACGTAAGGCAAATGCCCTACCCACTGTGCTATCTCTCCAGCCCCTCGTCCAATAATTTAAAACATAAAATGGGCAAAGTATTAAACCATTTTTAGAAAATTTCTCTTTGCATATGCAAATATATTTAACCTGATTTATAATATAAGAAAGCAAACTGAAGATACTCTGCAGACAATCCTATCAGGTAGCTAAGGCTGTATCAGTAAAAATATATTTGTAAAATCAGAGACTCATATGAAAATTCAAAATGGAACAAATCTATAGTGCTTATGACATCTCTCAAATTTTCAAATAAGCACTGTTGGATATTAATCCTAAGTGTTTTAGGCTGCATCAGTGAATTGCCCCTTTTCCTCCTCCCAGAGAAGTTTAGCTAGGGTCCCTATTTCAGTTAAAGTTTATCTTTAACCTTTCTTTGTGTTTTAACTCTCATTGTTTCAGTTCACAAAGTCAATCTTGATGACTTTAAGCTTTCTGGTAATTCTGGAATGTGTATCTGTAGTGCTTTGCATTTGAAGTGCTGTGTATTTGTACCTGGTTTTCTACAAGGGTAGGGTGTTTGCCTTGCATGTGGTCGACCTGGGCCAATCCGGTTTGATTCCTACGCCCCTCTGCCCCTCTCGGAGAGCAAGGCAAGCTACCAAGAGTATCTTACCCACACAGCAAAGCCTGGCAAGCTACCCGTGATGTATTCACTATGCCAAACACAGTAACTAGTGTCACAATAGAAATGTTACTGGGCCCGCTTGAGATGACAGAGACAGTGACAGTGACTATAGAGCAATGCTCTTTGGTTAAACACAGAGAGACAGTTAATGCTCCTTTCCTAATATTTGGGAGTTGATTGATTCTGAAAAATATCTACTCCTGGACACTGGTCATAATTACTTGACTCAGGCTTCAGTTGTGGTAATTCTTAACACCCCAAAAGGGAGATTCTGCTATAGGACTGGGATGGACCTGGGTTGAGTGGCAAAGCTACCTCGGCATCTAAATGTGGCAGTCTAGAAAGCATAAATGTATGGTTTTGATGCAAGCTGTTATGACTTAAGAGACAGGGTCCCAGTGGGAAAGGACAAGCTGAACTGGCCTGAGGAGACTTGGTCTGGGATTTATGGTAAAAGACTTGCTTGCTCTCAGAGGCCAGAGAACTAAGTAGTAAAAGCCTTTCTTGCGTTCAGTGCCCAGAGAACTAAGTTTTGGGATCTTTGCTTCTTACTGTGTTTATCCAAACAACTACAAGTATTGATAAGAAGTAAACTTATTTGTTTAACATACACAACTAGAAGGAAAGAAAAAAGCAATGTAGATATCCTTGGGAGACAGAGTGTCTCCTTGAGTTAATCTCCCCAAGAGAACTGCCTCCACCAAAAGTTGTAACTTTGTGGATGATCAACCACACCTATGTACTATACCTCAATTTCACCCCCCCACACACCTCCACCCCCCACCCCCCCCACCCCCCCCACCCCCCGCCACCTACGCAGCCTTCCATGGATGTTCTGTAATTATGCTAGCAGCTGTGTATTAAATAGGCCATTTTCACTATCAGGCTGTGGTCCCCATCTCTCTGCTTCTATGCTGGAGAGACCATTCCTCAGTTTTTTTTCTTTCTTATGCATTATATGGAAAGACCTGTGTTAAGAGTTATTCACCAATGCATGTTTGGTAGCAGCAATAAATTAAAATATCTCAGGTAGCAACACTGACTTGTCAAATCCATTAGCAGAATACTATTCATTCATAAATATAAGTTTAGCATTCTGTATGAGGTTGCTAGACCAATTATTTCCAAAATATAGTTTTCAATGTCAAACGCAAGGAATAACCCCCATGAATAGAATGTACTCACTTCTATGAAATACACACATTGCTTAAATATGCACAAAACCTCTCTAGAGTCTCTAGATGGTTATCTAAGAAATCCATTGTTTGGCTGTCTCTGGGGAAGGCCACTATCTATGGGAGAGGGTGGAAAAGCTTTTAGCATTATGTATCTTTCAAATTTTAAACTATGTTAATATGTTATCAATTCAATTTCTTTTTTTAAAGAATGCAGTGATAGGGCATATTAAGGTGATAAAGAATTCACAGCTTTCTAAAATAAATATTTTCTAAACATAATGCTTTAAAGAGTCAATAAAAAACAAAATTTATAGTGATACTTTGCAGCAATTTTAACTTACTCTTAAAAATTTAGAACAAAAACACTGACATAGTAATAAAAATTAACATAGCAGTGACCATAGTATTTCATGAGCACTTATAAAATGTTAAAGATAATATCAAGTTAGTAAAATTTTCTAGTTGAATATCAACAAATATTGCCAAACACTATTAGTAAGTAAGAAGTCTGATTTAGTGTAAACAAGTGATAACAAAATTAGATAAAATGCATCAAATATCTTTAGGAACACAATGGGTTTATAATTTTTATCATGAAGGTACTTTTAATCAGTGGGTATCAAAGACTTTACAAATGCTGCTATCATACACATTTGGTAAAATCTGTAAGTGGTAGATAATCACTAGTCCTTTAGTTATAAGGATATTAAAAAATGCCAAAGTGGGTATCCTAAGCCCTGTCCTGTCACTTAACAGTAACTCTACTTAAGAGATGATTCCTGGTGTCCTGGTGTTCCATGAGATTTATCTCAAAAGAGTAGGACCACACCTCCAGCCTTCTTACCTTTCTCTTGAATCCTGTATCTATAATAGAGATAATTGAGATTTACATTTCCTGTATCTTATTATTTACTCCTTGAAAGAAGTTTTTTCTTTCTTTTTTTTTTTTGTGGGGAGGGAAGCATCACATTACAAAATTTTTAAGCCTATAGGTATTCTATCCATAACTTTTGGATCCAAAGCATGGATCAGGAGTAGCAGATATGCAGATGTGAATATTGTGACAGAACTGTCTAAAGTAGGAAAGGTGAAATGATTAGTTTTTCTTCCCATTTTAAATGTTCCAAATCCCTTCCTTCACAGTTGGGATTTTTTTCTGGATCAAATCCAGGATATCAAACTCTCACTCTCACTCAAACTCTCTCAGATTAAAATAAAAGGCAAAACAAAAAACAAAACAAAACAAAACTTTGCAGGTATGACTTAAACTCAACCTCATTTTCTGATAGTTTAAAACTCCAGTATGTTAATTAACTCTGTAAATGTCCTTGAAAAAAAACTTACAATTTTGTTCATTATCAATGCAAATTGCTTTTCACAAATTCTATTCACCAGCATTTCCTTTTTTTGCTCTCTACCCTTTCACCAACACTCCTCACTCTGTCCAGTTTCTCCTTTCTATGGCACCCTTCATTTCCCTTCTTTTTATTGTGTTTGTATCTGCAATGACTATGGTCACAGACTTGGTCAGGGTGCACTTGGTTGGGTTGCACTGAAAATATCACACTTCGTAGTCTGGGGTTTCCCAAAAGCAATGGCACTGGCATCACATTGGTGCAACTGACACAGAATGGAGTTGAAATGGAGGCGCCACTGGTCTATTTTTGCAAGGTAATTGGTCTGGGGGAGCTACCCCCAGGTTCTACCTCTCCGGATTTCTCTTAATTGTCCTTTATCTATACACACCTTTACCTATGATGAAAGTATTACATTTGTCCATGCTGAGACACCCTGGCAGCTATGTTCAATTTCACTTTAGATCAAGTGAAGAATGTAACTGTCTGTTTTGGTACTACAAAATTACTGGCAGTAAAAAATATTTTCCTTTGGAAAGAACCAGGAACAGAACTGTGATAATTGAATACTAAGCAGTGATTGTATGGGACAGATGTAAGAAAAAGGTTCTGGAGTTATAAAGAGAATCTTGGTCTTGGGAATTCAGCTATAAATGCATCTGGATTGAAGTTATTTTCCCCTAAACTATAAAGAAGACTAGATCATCATTTTAAATTCTGTATACTCAGGGCTCCATGTGTTATTTGCACAAAATAGATATAATGAAAAAAATATTTTGAAGATCAAGTTAATGGTAAAATATTTCTCCACAAACCAGTTCACTGTTTTCCTCTGAGTAGTGCTGGGCATTATAAAATAGGAAAATCCTTTAGAGATGCTTCTGTGGGGATCTAACTCCGAGTGTTTTGCCTATGGTCTTATCAACATAATAGTCTCCTAAATTAAAAAAGAGATTTGGGATTTAATTAAAAAATTAGGATTGTTAACCTGGAAACCATAGTAAAAATCTCTGACAAGGGAGGAGAGGGGGCAGGACAAGAGATAATAGTTAAAAAATGCGGCAAAAGAGACAAAAATCAATAATTCTGAAAATACAATTCTAATTTGACATAGCAGTTATGGTAATATAGCTCATCTGGTACTGTGTAAGCTTTGCACATGTGAGGCCCTGGGTTCAAAAGTTGGTTCATGTGGCTACCGGGTACTGCTGTCTGAGGCCCCCACAGCAATATAAACAAAATAGAATCAGAATACATTCCATTTCCTGTTTCCAATATGGCAAAAAAGCTCTATCTTTAGGTGCACTCAAATGATCACAAGACAACTTCACTGCCTTTAAAACCCCTTTTAAATTACTGTAGATGTCTAAAGAAACTAGCTGACATATACTTATAATAACTGAATATTATATAATTTATCTAAAACTCTATCTGTAACTTTAGAACTAAGAGAGGATTGTTATAGAAGAGGTAATCTTGAGCTAAAAAGTCGAGTTACTGGACATCTCTTATTTTTAATAAGTCAGTTCAAATTTGAAAGCCTGAAACCTTCTGGTGTTATGGATTGAAAACAGGGCCCAATAAATGTTAAGCATGGATTCAACCAAAGAATCACATTCACACCATTTTTTATAGTTACAGCTTTGCCTTCTTGGCCACTTGTATATAAAATAACTTATTCCATTTTAAAACTCATCAGTTTAAATATTTGTTATTCCTTTTGTATGCTAAGGTCCTTAAAAGGAGAAAATATTCTAATTCATTTAGATGTTCACAGTTTTGTTTGTTGCTGATTTTTTTCCTTAAAAACTCACTTTTACTTATGTAAGATATGATCAACATTGAAATTATAAAAATGAAAGTAGTGTATGATTGTTATCTCCACTATCATGATCACTTGATCACTTGACATCCCGTTACTCATCGACTTGCTCGAGTGGGCGCCAGTAACGTCTCAATTCACCACGTGCTAATGTAGCCCAATGGCACCTGCTCATTGTAGGAACATGAAGAGCCTCAAACTGATCGTTGAGGGTCTTGACGAAGAAGTCTGACCCTCTCATAGGTGGGTGGCCACATGATCTTTTGACCTCCCGTGGAATCCAGTCAGTAACAGCTCTGGTCCAGCGGCCGTCTCCAAATCTCATTATGTGTCCAGCCCATCTCATTTTCGATGCCTTGGCAAACAAGATAGCGTCCCTGATTCTTGACTGTTGATGAAGGTCGGAACTCCGAATTCTTTCTCTCATTTGAGTGAAGCGTGATACTCCAAGCATAGCTCTTTAGATTCCTCTTTGGGAGACCCGAATCGTGTTCTCATCCTGCTTTTGTAGGGCCCAGGTCTCTGGGGCGTATGTCAATGCAGAAAGAACAGTGGAATCGAAGAGATGTGCCCAGAGCTGGAGGTTCTTTGTCCTTTTAGCTATTTATTTGACGTTCTTGAAGGCGTTCCAAGCCGCAACTCATGTGCAACTCATGTGCCAGGTCATTTGTCATGTTGACTTTTTGACCTAGGTACGCATAACTGTTGCATTCAGAGATGTTCGTCCCATTGAGACATACATCTGAACGAGACCATTTCTCATAAACATTGTCTTTGTTAGATTCAGCTGTAGTCCGACCTTTCCACACTCACGGTCGAAGTCGGCCAGCATTTGTGCTGCTTGGCTGATGTTTGGTGTTATAAGAACGATGCCATCAGCGAAGCGGAGGTGATGTAGTTGCAGACCGTCTATCTTCACTCTCATTCATTCCCATTCCAGTCTTGCATGACATTCTCGAGGGTGGCACTGAAGAGTTTCAGTGAAATGGTATCACCCTGCCGAAACCCCTCTCTTGACGTCAATGTTCACCTCCCTGTAGAATGGTGAGATCCTGGTAGTGAATCCTCAATGCAGCTCAAGGAGAATCCTGATGTACTGACTTTGAACTCCCTGTTTGGCTAGGGTCTCGATGACTGCTTCTGTCTCAACAGAATCAAAGGCCTTCTTTAAATCGATGAACATTAGACAGAGCGGCATCTTGAACTCCTGAGAAACCTCAATGAGCTTGGTTATCGTGTGGATATGATCGATTGTGCTAAATCCTTTTAGAAAACCGGCTTGCTCACATGGTTGTCCTTCATCTAGTGTTCTGCCAATCCTATTCAGGATAACTTGAGTGAACAGTTTGTAGACAACAGACAACAGGCAGATTGGAAAATACCATGTAAAATTGGAAGAATAAAAAAACAGATTTACCTAAGTTCAATCCTTGGGCAAACCTTTGCTTTCATGGTCCAGATATTCAATGGTTTTAGGTATGATGGTTTACATAATAGACACAAGTCCCTTGATAACATAGTTGCCACAGAGCATAAACTCTGAATAACTGCAGAAAGTATGAACTTTGCTGCCAGAACTTCAGTTCATGAATCACTAATGTAAGCAACAGATGTATATCATATACAGTGACCAATTACATTACTTCTTTTAAAGTCAGGCAGTGATTGAACACTGAGCATTTGTTAGTTTATGCACAGGAAATAAAAAAAATTGTGTTTGCTGTCTCCTTGTCTTCTAGGATTCCATGTGACATTGTATAAATGTAGATAATCAAAAGCAGGAATTAGCCAACAGAGTTAAAATGCGGCAAAAGATACAAAAATCGATAATTCTGAAAATACAGTTCTAATTAGACATAGCAGTTATGGTAGCAACAATAGAATGTGGGGAAGCTGAGAAAGGTTTTGAGAGACTCTCAAGATGGAAGCAGAGGCACTAGATCAAGTCAAACACTGAAATGAGTAAGAGAAGTGATTGTGGCAAAAATAAAAACTTTTTCAGTAGGTGAACCTGCCAAAGACCTTCACAATAAAAATTAATTCTAATTAGAATTCTAAGAAACCCTAATCTCTATAGATACTTTTTTGGAGTCACATCTGGCAATGTTCCAGGGTTACTCTTGGTTCTCTACTCAGGAATCACTGGCAGTGCTCAGGGTACCATATGGAAGGCTGGGGATTGAACCCAGGTTGGCGGTGTGTAAGGCAAATGTCTTAACTGTTGTATTATCATTATGGCCCCTCTATAGATATTTTACAAAACTGAGACTCAGGAATAAAATGTAGAAAACTGAGAAGTATAACAAGACACCAATGTATTGTAAAAGATAGTTTTTCACCTTCTATGCACTGAAGAAGGCAAACATGGTTTACCATATTCTTGGTAAGAGTACTACAATGGTGAAATTGTACCCATAACACATAGAGTTATGTAAACTAGTGTAGTCTCAATAGAATAAAAATGTTTTAGATGAGTATTATAAAGAAATAAATCATGTTTTTACTCAATGTCATAGTGTTTTAAAATAGTTTATGATGTGGCTAAAGTGATAGCACAGTGAGTAGGGCATTTGCCTTGCATGTGGCCAATCCAAGTTCGATTCCCAGCATCCCATATGGTCCCCTTAGCACCACTACGTGTAATTCCTGAGTGCAGAGCAAGGAATAATCCCTGTGCATCACCAGGTGTGACCCAAAAAGAAATAAAATAGTTTATGAAGTAAACATTAATTAAACTTATTATCATTGTTATTCTGTACTAAGAGATACTAGTGTTTGGGGAAAAATTTAAAAGGTTACTGAACAACTATACTTTTCCTCAATGATTATTAAAGTTGCTTTGTACAGAATTAAACAATCATATAAAGTAAGGGCTGTGTGCAGATGAGTACTTCTATTTTTTAAATGTCATTATACTGAAACTCTGTGTCCAGCAATGAATTTCATCCATTAAAATTCTTGCAAATTTCTGTTATCAACTCATAAAAATAAATCCAGTTATTATTATACATAATAAAGCACAGTAATAAAGCTTTATTCAACTTTGTTGTCTCTTTTTGGCAAACACATTACCTTGATCAATTAATAGCTCATAATGCACCCTGCAGCATATTTCGCCTAAATAGCCATGCCTTTGCATAATAACTCCTCCAAGTGTGGATAGAACTGCAATTTGATTCTAATATCAATAAAATTCTATCAACTGATAGTTTGGGCAAAGGTGATAAAATATTATCTCTTGATAGTCTTTATTTTTTGAGATTTTATCTCCACTTTGCTTATCTCAAAGACATATTCTGCCATTGCAATGAATCGCCTATGAATTGGCAGCCTTTAGTGTCAAAGTCTTTGCCATACAGTCTGAAGGAAACTAATTACAGAAACAATTTTAAAAAGTTAGTAGTGCCAGATACATCCTCAGGTAGAGACTTCCAGATGAGAAAACGGTCCATTGTAGTCTAGTGAAGTAAGAAGAGAAACTAGTTTATCCAGACCCAGACCCCAGATCACAGAAACCAATTGCTGACAAATGTCTATAGTTTAAATTGCTAAATTTGAGGGATCTTTAAAAAAAAAAAACTATGAAAGTATTATCAGTGAAAAAAGACCCTATTCAAACATTTTTCAATGTCCAGTAATTTTAGAACTTTGGCTTTATAGATGGAAAGAAATTTGGTCAATGCATTTCACATGCCTATTTTGTAGGAAACCACCTCAATGCATCTATGTGTGTATGTGCGTGTGTGTGCACTTATATTCTAATAGATTTTACAATATCAAAGAATAAATATTTCACTTATTTTTATTTATATTTTAAAAATTTTTATATGTATGTTAAATTATTGCTTCTATTCACTGAGTTCTAAATCTCTCTCTCTTTATTTGGAAGGGGGCAACACCTGGCAATAGTATGGGGTTGTTCCTGATTCTGGGCTCAAGGATCACTCTTGGTAGGGCTCAGGAGACCATGCATACTGCTGGAGAGCAAACATGGGTCAGCAGTGTTCAAAGTGAATTCCTAACCAAACTGGTACTGTCTGGAGTCTAAATTTCTCTCATTGAAGAAATGGTTGTAGTCAGGAATACTTAATTTTAGGTTCAAACTGCATTCTCTTCCATCTACTGCATCCTCACATTTAGAAACTGTTAATTCCTTTATATTTTCTAGAATAAAAAACCTCCTCCATTATTATTGATTTTATTTACAGTGTCAGTACTATACTTAACAACTCTGTCTAAAGCAAAATTTAATTCTGATAAGGCATTTTATTAAATGCTATGGAATCTTAAATTTCATTACAGTTTTATCATATTACCTTTAAAATTATATAATTACCTTCTATTTTCAACTCACTCTGACCTAATAGCTGTTTTTTCTTTCTTTTTTTTTTTTAACAAAATTTGTGTTTTCTTGAATCCTACTGAATATACCCAATAGTTTCCTATTTGGTGTAATCCTACTGAATACACCAAATAGTTTTCTTTGGATAATTGTATAAAAGTGTTCTTTGAATGTACCCCTTCTAAGTTAGTAGACAAAATTTCTTTTCTCTCATTCTACATTTTTCTTATCTTCTCCTTAAAATCCGATGCATCTAGCCTTGTACTTGCTAACAGATAGCTTCGGTGGATTACAGTTTACTGAAGTCTCTATCCATATTTTATCATATGGCTATGACAGAATCTTCTCAGGTCTGTATCCATTGCTTTATTAAATAAACAGACACTAGAACAATTTTCAGCAGGCTTTCACCTAGTGAAGTTCTGCTGGATCAAGGTAGAAACCTTCCTTCCTTTCCTTCCTTATCATTGGTATTGTAGTACAACAACTGAGCACTGGGGTTAGCAGGGTGGCTCTGAATGAATGATCCATTTGCATTTACAATGCTAATGTGTCCCAGTTATTCCAGTTTGTTTTCTGCTTCAGATTCCTTATATGTAAAATGAAGATAATACAAAAAACATTAATTTTCAACATTAAATGAGATAAAATATGGAGTGTTACACACAATAAACTGACATATATCTAAATGTTCATTATTAGCCCTTCTCTAACTTGACTGTTATTACTGCAAAAGAAATTAAAAAAAAAACTCAAGCTATCACCAAATTTCTTTATTCACTTCCTTCCACTTTCATGGCTTTATTTGTGAGGATAACCCTTCCACAATATAGAGGATCAGGTTACCAAGTCTTCCTCTCTGATTTTCCTCTCTGCTGATTTTTCCAATTAGGTTGTTGTTCATGATTCTAAATACAAAAAAAAAATGATAAAAGAGCAAAATCATTTTTTTCTGTTACAGACAAACCTCATGGTATAGAATACAGAGAGCAGCCAGAAGCAGAAGGGCATTTCAACAGCCCTCCAACTTCACTAGGATTTCAACATGTTTAAAGTCTTCCAAGAGCTTGAGAAGAGTGAGAGTTGTATGAAATTTCTAGGACGAGTTGACTGTGAGTTGTTAACAAATGACATCATGGTTCATAAAGGACATGTAATTGCCTCTGAGTTCAAGATCTGAAAATAAACTTGCCAGTTGCGCATTTGACAATAACAAGACATCATCCAAACCCATTGCTTAATCCTGAACCTGCAAAAACTGCCTTTCTTGTTGGGGATCCTGTCTCACTAGCATGCACCATTGTTCTCCTAGTTAGCCAAATTCAATCCTCAAGCTTGTTCCTCCCTCTATCCCAATTGTATTTTCCATCTCTCAGTAACTATCGGGCCAATCCTGTATACATTGTCTAATTTGACATCCTCTTTGCCATTTATGTTCTTTCAAGTCTTAATGACAAACCACGATTTTTTTATTTGTTTATATTTGGGCTACTACTGCCTCTACATTCAGGAATTGCTCCTGATGGTGCTTTGAGGATCACATGAGACGCAAGA
Source organism: Sorex fumeus (assembly GCF_029834395.1). Classification (NCBI taxonomy): domain Eukaryota; kingdom Metazoa; phylum Chordata; class Mammalia; order Eulipotyphla; family Soricidae; genus Sorex; species Sorex fumeus. Next base: position 17,564,416 of record NW_026606094.1, read on the forward strand.
GATGGAACCTGAGTCAGGCGCATGGAAGGCACATGCTCTACTCGCTGCATTATCACTCTAGTCTCCAAACTTTTGTGTGTGGGGATAACTACTGCTCTAGCCTTTGAAGTAGTCTCCTGGACGTTAATGTTTATTTCTTCAATATAGCCCAGCGGGTAGGGCGTTCGCCTTACAAGCGGCCAACATGGCCGACCCGAGTTCGATTCCTCCGCCCCTCTCGGAGAGCCCCGCAAGCTACCGAGAGTATTCGATATGCCAGACACAGTAACAACAAAGTCTCCAATGGAGACGTTACTGGGCCCGCTCGAGCAAATCGACGATCAACGGGAGGGCCTTTACCTTTACCTTTACCTATGAATTATTACCAGAATTATGTACCCCAAATAAAAATTGCTTCATGTCCCTTGTCAAACGTGAAAAAAAGGTTTCCAATCCTATACAGAAAAGTTTCATTTATCCAAGTGTTATAGAAAAGGATACTCCGGACTTTCACTCCATCTCCTCAACTCTCTCTTCATAGCATGCAGCTGTGGGCTATCTGTCAATCTGTGAGCAGAGCTGGCACTTTTGCTTTCCCCCATTTATTCTTTTTATCCTCATCAGTCTGGAAGAGTCAATGTTTGGGAGAAACTTCAATCTCTCCCTTTAAGAAGGGATAGAAAAAAAAAAAAGAAGGGATAGAACACTGGGGAAAACGGCAGCTCAGATAGAGAAGGGACCACCAAGTAAAGGGTGCTTTGGAGGGCCCGCTTGGGTTGGGAGATGTGTGCTGAAAGTAGACTATAGAACTAATGACGGCTACTCATACCTCTACTGCAAACCACAACACCCAAAAGGAGATAGAGAGCAAAAGGGAATGCCCTGCCACAGAGGCAGGGTGGGGTGGGGGAGTTGGGTGGCAGGTTGGTGGGAGGGATACTGGGATCATTGGTGGTGGAGAATGGGCACTGGTGGAGGGATAGGTACTTGATCATTGTATGACTGAGATGTAAGCATGAAAGTTTGTAAGTCCTTAGCTGTACCTCACAGTGATTCATTAAAATAAATAAATAAATAAATAAATAAAATGGGGGGGGGGGAAGAAGGGAGAGAAAAGGGGAGTGGCAGTTAGGATACTATCCCTGTAAAAGGGACCTTGTTAGTAGTACTAAAAATCTTTTTCTAAGCTATCACTGTTTAGTTTACTACAGTGGTCTCACTCTGGCCCCTTATGATGATTGTCTGCACAAAAAGCCAGCAAGAAAAATCACTTCATTTTATTTCTTTGGATCTCACACGATCTCAGTTTTATTCCACGTAGTAGTAGTCCAAAAGGATTTTTCCTCCTGAAATTATCAGGATTAAAGCCTATAACATGTGGATACTGATTTGCAATAATCATTGCATTAAATATATAACGACTAAATTCTCAGAGTTTTTACAGAAGTCACCGTCACTGTCCTCCCACTGTTCATCGATTTGCTTGAGCGGGCCCAGTATCATCTCCATTGTGACAATTGTTACTATGTTTCGCATATTGAATACATCAAGGGGAGCTTGCCAGGCTTTGCCGTCTGGATGAGATACTCTTGGTAGCTTGCTGGGCTCTCCGAGAGGGGCGGAGGAATCGAACTCGGGTCAGCTATGTTAGCTGCTTGCAATGCAAAGGCTTTACCAGCTGTGCTATCACTCCAGCCCTTACAGAAGTCAAAGTGAGGAAGACTATAATTTTTGCTCCTGGTGTCACCTGGCATTTCAGGGTGACCTAATCTGCTCTGAAGGTATAAGGTCAAGTTAAAGTATGCAAATGTGAGTTTCCAGGGTGCAGAACTCCTTTTTGATTAGTGATTACACTTGATTTATCTTTGTACAAGTGACAACATTTGAGATAAACCATATTGTGGGTTCATAATGCTATTTGTACTGCGTTTAAAATTTACAAAGAATTTTCATATGGCCTGTTAGATACCATGCTTCATGTTGTCCATTTTAATGGACTTAGAAAATCAAAACATGTAGCAGAATATAAAGGGGAAAACAGGAAGTTGAATTAATTTCTTTTATTTATTCCAGATCTAAGACATACCACATTGTTCACCTCCTTTTGGTAGTTGAGCTCTGTAGTTGCATCCTCACTGTCTCTAAGAGCTCCATTCACTAAAGAGAAATTTTGGGCAATCTATGCAAAAGGCCCAACCAGGTTTGACTATTCAATACAGTGAGTACAGGATCTACTGGGACACATTGGAATATTTTAAAAGTCAACTTATAAAATTCTAGCGCAGCAGGTAAAGACCAGGACAGTTCTGGGGGTACTGAAACATGTGATTCATTTACCAATCCTACAAATTTTGATAGTCAGGCCAGGGAGATAGCTCAAAGAACTGGTGTATGAGCACTGAATGAGTGAATGAATGAGGCCCAGCGTTCAATCCCCAAACGTCCCCCCAACCTTCCGCCATGCCTGGTGTGGTCCTGGTGCTTATACCACTGGGTCTGAGCAGCCACCTGCTGCATGAGCAGTGAATCACAGTCGGCTGTGCTCAGTACTGCCAGGTGTTGCCCTGGGGCCTCTGCTTGGAAAGCTACTCTCCAAAAAATTGATCACAACCATATTTTCTTCTTTACCAAATAAAAATATATGGCTTTCCTATATTTTCCTATATATGTGTATATATATTATTTTACCCTTATAATTTTTTGTTGTAACAGTGACATTACATAACCATGATTATTCCCTTCCCTTCCCTTCCCTTCCCTTCCCTTCCCTTCCCTTCCCTTCCCTTCCCTTCCCTTCCCTTCCCTTCCCTTCCCTTCCCTTCCCTTCCCTTCCCTTCCCTTCCCTTCCCTTCCCTTCCCTTCCCTTCCCTTCCCTTCCCTTCCCTTCCCTTCCCTTCCCTTCCCTTCCCTTCCCTTCCCTTCCCTTCCCTTCCCTTCCCTTCCCTTCCCTTCCCTTCCCTTCCCTCACCTCCCCACAACTTCCTTCCCCTCCCCTCCCCTCCCTTCCCTTCTTTCTGTGTGATTATTTTAGGATCATACTTGGCACTGCTCAGGGATTAGTCCTTGCTCTGTCCTTAGGGATCACTCTAGGAGGGACTCTGGAGACCACAGAGGGTGTTCCTGGAGATTGAACCTGGGTCTGCTGCATTCAAGGCAAGTGCCTATCTGCTGTACTGTCTTTCCAGCCCCAATAATAATGTTGTTTTATAAACTCCAAATTAAACGAATAAATATTTAGTTTGAAATAAACTGCAAAAACGTTCATATGTCAACTGAGGAGAAATCAAACATCATCTCCTAAAATAAGCATAAACATATACATCAGAAATCATTCTGAGAAAACAAAATATGTTTCATTCAGGCATACTTATTTGTTATTTACTATTGAAAATAGTCATACAGTTGGTACAATTTCTTGAAACTGTCCTTGAATATTTGGCACCAATTTCCCAAGCCTCTTTCTGTATATTTTTGTAGATTTAAAATAATATTTTTCCATTTCTTTTAGACTTTATTAGTTTTTTTCCCTAATGTTTGGCAAATAATTTTTTAGGTAATCTAATTTTGTACATAGAGAATGATTTTGTAATATATGTACATATTGTGAAATGAACACCACACTCTTTCTACTTAAAATACCCATTACATAATATTATTTTAAAATTCACACTGTCATTAATTGTTTATATATTTCATCTGTTTTGCTTACTTAAATCATTTTTTAGTACTTGACTTTTAAGATCATATTATTTCAATTATGAAAATGCTGAAATTCCGAAGCAAACATGACTTTTGTTGATAAATCTGATTTATTATTAATAAATATTCAGAAAAATTATTGAAGCAAAGAACAAACAATAAAAAATCCATCACCTTCTACACTTGCAATTTTTTTTTTTTGCCTTTTTGGGTCATACCTGGCGATGCACAGGGGTCACTCCTGGCTCTGCACTCAGGAATTACTTCTCGCAGTGCTCAGGGGACCATATGGGATGCTGCGAATCGAACCCGGGTCAGCCGTGTGCAAGGCAAACACCCTATCTGCTGTGCTATAGCTCCATCCCACTTGCAAATTTTTATTTGGAGAGCATTACCTTGTGGAGCTGAGGGAACTCGTCCCTTCTCACTTGGTGCGCAGGGGTTATGTCTGGAAGTGCATGAAGGCCCATGTGATACCAGGTATTGAGACAGGGGTTCCTACATGTGAAATATGTGCTCCACTTCTATGAACTATGTTACAGTTCCTCATTTGCAGTTTGGTATGTGGGTGTATAAAGATCATCTAAGATCTATTCTCCTACAAATAAACATTTTATTATATATTATAACTGATATAAACTATGATAAACATTTGGTCACCACATTTTATTCATTTTGTAACTGGAAGCTGAATCTTCTGATCAATATTATTTTTATTGTTAATAACTTTAAAATACCATACATTAGAGGGCTGGAGAGATAGCTGGTCTGGTGCTTGTCTTGTACTTGGTTTACCTGAGTTCGATCGTCAGAATCACAAATAGCTCACTGAGCACAGTTAGTAGTGAACCCTGAGCACAGAACTTGGAGTAAAAGTGCTGAACATCAGTGAGGTGTAATCCAGAAATAAAAAATTAAAAATAAATAAATAAAAATAATACACTATCAAACATTAGATGTGCTACAGACTAATTTATAATGAAAATATAAATATTCGGTTTTCAGAGTAGAAAGGGAATTAAGTCATATGAAATAATCTTCACAAGTATAAATCAGTAATCTATAAAACATAATTTATATTATATAATCTGTACAATTTATAAAATATCAGCTATAGTCTTCTCTTATTGGAATATCATGTTGTCATTCTATTTATTTAATTCTATAAAATTTCAACTTGCCAGTCTAAATAGCATACCGAAACCTTTCTGATAACCCAAATGATGAAACATTTTCAAAGAATTCTGCAATCCTTCTAGTCACCATCTATAATATTTCTGCAATGACAAATCAGGTAGTTCCATTCTCTTTGTTGCCAATTAATTGGTCGTTAGCTGAATAAACATTTATTGGTGGCAGAAATGCCATCCATAAAATGTCAAAGATACTTTTATTCTTAGAATGCAAATAAGGTTTTCTTGAATTCCTTTAATCCCAGTTTTAAAAAGTAATTTAACACCCAAATAATCATGACTATTAAATTTTAATATAAGTCAAATGCTCTGAGAACATTTTGTAATGCTCAGCAATTAAAGGACCCCCTTCTTTCGTTTTTACAATAGTAAGTAAAGTTTTGATATTAATGAATACAACTTTGATGTATTTGCACCTGAGCCTTGCCTTTGATGACCTCATATCATACAACTTACTCTGGCACTGACTAGGTGCCACTAGCAAAACTGGCATCATAGTTGAAGATAATGGTCCATTAAAAAAATTCTGTGGTACAACATACACTCGTGTGCCTACAGAATCAAATACCATACTGACACCAGTATGTAAAATTCTTGTGCTTAGTCTTTAAATTGATCCACAATATTTTTGTGTCATTATAAAATAATTATACTTTACTGAAATACATATAAAATAATTTCTGGATAACTTGGGCTTTTATTTAATATAATCTTCAATTAAAATTCAATAAAATAAGTGACACTAAATATATTGATACTAAATTTCATTTCCCATTAGTTATATGCATGTCTTCCTGTAGGTTCATATAAGAAATTAAAAGATACAAAAATATTATTAGGATTTTGTTGTTTCCATCACCATTAGAAACAACCACTTGATCAATGGAACTTTTCAAGGTTTCTGAAATAAAACTCAGGATTCACTGAGACAATTTCATATGCAAGGGCATGAATGGCTAAGAATATGTGTTAATAAAAACATTTGGAAGCACTAACAAAAAGAAAGATAGGCTTTATAATATAAAGATATACAAAGATATCAAGGTACATATTGTTGGTATTTTGGTGGTAGGTGTGACATGGTAACACTGATCTAACCTTACCTTAAATGTATGAACATTTAGAGTCATATACCTAACCTTAATATATGAACATTTAGAGTTTTTTTTTCTTTAAAAGAAGCTGGGCTATATCTGGTGATGCTGAAGGGCTATTCTTGACTTTGTACACAGGGTTCACTTCTGATGGTGCTCAGGGGACTATATGTAGTAGCAGGGATGGGATCAAGATCGGTCACATGGAAGGAAAGCACCATAAAGCATGTATTATCTTTCTAGTGCCATAGTCTTGGAAACCAATGTTACATCAATAAAAAAAAATAAATTTAAAAAAATGCAACAATTTTTTGGGAACCACGTATACTTCAAAGGGGTTAAGGGATTAAATACTTTCCTGGCATATGTGAAGTCCTGAGTTAGATCTCTGACATGACAAGTTCCCTTGTGCATTAATAGGTATATCAGGGTGGTCCACTGCACAAATTTGAACACTGACACAGGATCCAAGCACAGAACTCTCAGGTTACTTCAAGTATTATCTATCAGGGGTAGGGCCTATACCCATTGCTATTGAACGTAGAACTTAGTAAAAAAAGATGAAAAATATATAAGAGTTGGTTGATGGGGCCCAAGAGACAGTACATCAGGTAAGGGTCTTTGCCTTGCACAAAATCTGAGCTATGTTCCATCCCCAGTATCCCATATAGTCCCCAAATCACCTCCAAGAGTAATTCCCGAGTGCATAATCAAGAGTTAATGCTGTATATCACTGGATGTGTCACGGAAACAAAAACACAAAACAAGAAATAAAAAACTTGGTTGAGGCAACACTACTAGAGGTTTGGGAGAATTACAGATGATAAAATGTTTAAATTACCAGATAAAAAAACTATATATATCAAATAACACAGCATTAAAAGACACCAGGGGAAAATATCTTGCAGAACTAAAAGAATAAATAGACATTCATGATAGGGAATTTGATGAAATTAATATTTTCAGCCTCCCAAGCCCCAGTGTTCTGGGGACCAAATGTTCAGTGTTTTGAGTCTAGGGATATGGAGCTGCTCCTAAATTATGCTTAAATTAAACAATAGATTCTAAATAATTTATGGGTTAAATATAAAGCACTTGGAAAACAAAAAAATAAGCGTATTATTAAGCACTATCTAGTTTTTGATGTATTAATGCTGTGCATAGAGAAAAATTTATAGTATGAGATATATAATATATATGAGATATAAGATCTCATATAATATATATAATAGAAAGAATTGAAATATAATGTAAAAATGCACCATGATAAGTTACAAAATGAGCAATAAATAAAAGTAAAGTAAGTAGAGTAAAAATTCAATTAGGGCTAGAAATGGGCAAAATGTAAAAATATAAAATATGAACACAGAAATCATGTAAAGTAAAATGCCATAAAACTTTTAGAAAATAATGTAAAGAGTTATCTAAGTGACTTTGGGATTCGTATGAGCCTTTACGTATAACACCAGAAGTATAATTCATTAAAAATCAGTAACTTGTACCTCATTAAAATGAAAAATTTCTGTCTAAAAATACACCTAAAATGGTGAGAAGACAAGTCATAGAAAGAGAAATAATAGCAAAATACACGTGCTAAAAATATAATAGATATGTACACTTAATACACAACTACAAAAAAATTCACAGCCCACTTGACAAATGGGTAAAAGATTATCTCACTAAATAAGAAAGGCAGATGGCAAATAAGTGCACTCAAATAAGCACACTCAAAAGTGTCATTAGGGAATTCAAAGTAAAACAATTACAAATAATTGCTACACACCTGCTGGAATTGCCAAAATATAAAACACACACAGAACACAAAGTGATGAATGTGATGAACAGGAACTGTCTCAGATGGTGGGGATGGGCAGGATACAGTCACTTTAGAAGACAGATGGCAGTTTCTTTCAAAGCTAAATGTAGTTTTAGCACAGAATAAAACAACTGTGAACCTATGCATTAATAGAAATGAATTAAATATATGTACACAAAAACCTACAAATGTTTATAGCATTTTTGCTCACAATAGCCAATGTGGAAGCAATCAAGATTTCCTTCAATTTTCTTCAATGGATAAACAAATAAATGTCCTTCAATGTATATTATAGATATTTCTTTGTGTTGAAATTGCTAATTACACTTCTCTATTAGATATGGACTTATTTTTATTCTTTCTACTTTTAAAAATATTTCTATAAGTTGGTTCAGTTCACCCAAGATTTGAAATTCACTGGTGTAAGTTATATTATACTTTAATTTTAATACTAGGACATCTATATAAAAATATTATTTAGTGAAAAAAGAAGTGACTATTATGCCATGAAAGACATGGAGGAACCAAAAATGCAGATGGTTAAGGAAAAGAAGACAATGTGAAAATGCTACCTGCTGTACAATACTAATTACTTACAAATGTTCTAGAAAAAGCAAAAACCACTGTGATGACAAAAGATTGTGTTTTGCAAGGCTGGAGAGAAGTGAGGAAAAGGGATATAAGTGGAGTTCTAAGGAATTTAGGGTAATAAAATGAATATGTATAATATTATAATTTTGAATATGTAACAATATATACTTGTAAATATATTAAGATATTAAGAATAAGATATTTAATATTAAGAATAAACCCTAAGAATGAAGCAACAGTACAGTGTTATGGCACCTGCTTTTTGTGCCTTCATTGGGGTCCATTCCTGACATCCCATGTGGTTCTCTGAGAATCACCAGGAGTGATCCCTGAACATAGAGCCAGAAGGAAACTCTGTACACAGAAGGGTGTGGCTCCCAAATCAAGCACCCATCCAAAAAAGAACCCCTAAAATAAATAGTACATTCTATTTAATAACTATTGGTTCATTGGCTTCTCTTCAAGCCCATGTTCTCTCTTGTACATGTACTTCTTTTTTTCTGCTCATTGTGTCCTACATAAATTTCAATAAAAACTATCTTCTTTTGCCATACTAAAAATGTGGATATATTGGTTCATCAATATTAACAAACAACCACGTCAATGTAAGATGCTTGCAGTAAAAGTGAAACAAAACAAAATGATAATTGAGGGAATGTATAGGTATTTTCTATATCGAATCAAGTTTTCTGTAAACTTAAATTTACTATTTAAAATATACTAATACATTTATGTATATCTATATCCTAAAAAATGTAATCAAGAAAAACAAACAAATAGTCCTTTGATAAAACCTGATTTATCTACACTTATTTTGTAAAAAGAAATCTAACAACATATGTTAGAGGCAATGAAGAAAATACTATAAAAGTATTAAAATTAAAGTATAATATAACTTACACCAGTGAATTTCAAATCTTGGGTGAACTGAACGAACTTATAGAAAGATTTTTAAAAATAGAAAGACTAAAAATATTTCCATATCTAATAGAGAAGTCTAATTAGCAATTTCAGTACAAAGAAATATCTAAGATTTCTCTTATCCTGGAATTCTTCCAATATTTCAGAAAGAAATAGTGCCATACTTACACAAGATTTTCTAGGAATTAGTTAAGTGTTTTAAAATATATCATAGTAATAAAATAAGAAGAAATAATAACATGATCATTTCATATTTGCAGAAAACAAAACATTTGAAATAATTAAATGCCTCTTTACAACAAAAATCTTTGGCAAGTTCAAAACATGAAAATTTGTTTCTATTTTGATCTGAAGGAATGTCTATAGTAGAGGAGACATAATATCTGTGGTGTAGCACTACACTGTCCTCCCATTGTTTATCAATTTGCTTGAGTGGGCCCAGTAACGTCTCTATTGTGAGACTTGTTCTTACTGTGTTTGGCATATTGAATACGTCACGGGTAGCTTGCCAGGCTTTGCCATGCAAACAAGATACTCTCAGTAGCTTGCTGGGTTCTCCAAGAGGGGTGGAGGAATCGAACTCAGGTCAGCCAACTTGGCCACATGCAAGGCAAATGCCCTACTGCTATACTATCGCTCCAGCCCAACAGATCTCTACACCACCTGTGGTATAGAGATACAGAATGTCCCTTCCCCCTGGGAATATGGGAAATAAAATATGGACGCTTATCTGCCCTTCATTTACTCATTGTTCTGGAGGAAGTCCTCAAGACTACAATAAGTTCAGGACTGCAAAACAAATCAATGTGGTAAATAAAAGTATCACTAGTCATGGATAATAGGAATCTATATGTAGAAAATCCAAAAGAATCTAAAGTAGAATGAGTTTAGCAATGCTGCTAGTCTAACCCAACATATGTAAAAAGGGTATAACCTGTATTACATATGTCAAAAACAATTGTATAAATTGAGAAGCAGAGGGATGCTCAGAATGTTCTACTTCTCAAACATGAATGGTGTTTACCTGGTTACTTTGTGAAAATACATAGCTGTATACTCCAAGTTAATTTACTACTGAAGGCTACATATATCTTCTTTTGTTTTTATTTTTCAGTCATTCAGCAATGCTCAGAGCTTACTCTTAGCTCTCTGCTCAGGGCAGTCCTAGAGGTGCATGGGAATCTAACCTGGCTCAGTTGCATGCAAGACAAGCACCCTACCTGTTGTACTCACTCTGAATAACCCATATAATTTTAAAGTACATGTTAAGTACACATACAAAATCACTTTGTTTAATATAGAATTCCAAATGATATATTTTCTTACTTGTATTTCACCATAACTAACATTTAAAAAACAACACCTTATAAAATAATGCTCTCAGAAAAGAATATGAACAATACATGGACACAAATGATAAGCAGAAAATAAAAGTGAGGAAGCTATAGGCTGCATCTAATATAACTGTATGTGTCTCCATTGTGGGGTGAGCAAAACTGACGCTGAAAGTGGTAATTGAGGAAGTATCAATTTCTGAAAGAAATAACAATTCCATTCTTGTGAGGCTGAATGATGAATGATAAGGATGAATGATGAATGATAGAACTGATGAATGACAGCTTTTGAGTGAAAGAAAATGCCCACCATATTTATACCTACATGTGCACATATAAAATATAAATGCACATGTAAGTTCTAATTGAGAAAACACTGAATACCCCAAAAAATGAAGCTAGTTGTGTTATTCTACATAAACCAATATGCCTTAGGGTGAAACTGACGATTCCTTATTTTTAAGAGATAAATTACCACAAGATTATTCTTGATTAGAGAAGAAAACATTAGTGTTAAAAGACACCAGAATTAAAACTAGTAAAAAATGAATATAATCTTGGTTACTTACATATTAATCAAATAACAAATGAAAAAACTTAGTGGACTGTCAGGGACATAAAAATATGGAGAAGGCAGAGTTTGGAGTGTGATATTTTAGCACATTATATAAAGGTAGAAATACACACTCATCCACATATGTATGAGCAGAGGTGATGGTTATTAAGTATACAGTGAAAATTCAAAAAGAAAAAGTACTTTACTTCTTCAGTCAAGTAGAAATTTGATGTCAACCATCTACACGTTGAATTTTATGTTGTTCAAAGACTACTTATCTTGCTTGAAGGAACATTGCTAACACACACACACACACACACACACAAATTCTTCAGAATCTTTGCATAAATCTAGCCCCCCCTTCCCCCTGGCACATGACTCAGAGGATCAACTGGAGGTTATATTTGTTCCCAGATGCTCAGTGATGTTCTTACATAAAGAGCAACTGCCACAAAGTCTGGAGTCACAATGGCTTTGTGACCAAATACAGATGTCATCTATTACTGATACACTTGTGGTGATAGCTAAACAACAGGACTGCTGCCATATTTCTTATAAGAAACAGAGATTTGAGAACAGACTTCAGTGTGGGGACACTGGATATAAATATTTCCCATGATTCACCCACAGATCATTAATTTTAAATAAGTTTCAAAACATATTCAATAAATTATATTTGGAATTCTGAAAGGGGTTGCCTTCAAGCAAATAAACATGAAGAGGAAGACAGCGTTAAGAGTTCAGGCACAGTTACGTACTCAAGCCATAGAGGTGTAATAATACACTATTACATTTTTTCATATTAGGGTTGGCAACAATGACCCTTTAGATTTACATATAACAAAGTGACACTTTCCTAAAAGGTTGTACATAGAGGTGTCACTTTAAGTTTGTAGGAATCATTTAAGTTATGTAAGTCATATTTTATAATATGAGAACCAAGAGGACTTATTTTTTACTCAGAAAAGAAAATGTGAGTAGTTATTTTTGAACATTAATGATTTTAAATTATTTCTAACAACAAGAAAAAAAGGCTGCTACTCATGACTATGATTGTATTACAATAAAACAGAGAAAAGTCACTAATGGGTATGTCTGAGATCAGGACTGAGACTGACATGTTCACATTTTTTAATAAACCGGAGTCAGGAGTGAACTGCAAGGATTTGAGATATTTTAAAGAACAAAATATGAAGTTTCATTACAACCTTACACAACCAGACTCTTAGATTACCATCCTAATGTACAAACTCTGAAATAAGAAACCCTTTTCAAATGCTGGGACACACATGGAGGAAAACTTAATCAAAGAAACGGATTCTTTTATTAATTAATGGCAGGAGGAAAATAGAACATTCAAGATGCTGAAAAGAATTATTGCAAATATATGTGCACTTTTGGTCACTGCTTTTTGATGAAAATATTGTGCATAATAACTTGAGAATGTATTTAACATAAATTATATTTGCATGAATTATGTTTATTCATATGGTCAGATACATAATGCTTTGCTTGATAAATGGCTGATTAGTCTTATAATCAGCCCAAGAGGGACCTGCTTCAAAAATCTCCTGAGGCATCTGACTTTCTAGATATTTTCCATTTTGACTTTAAATATGAAATATTATCCATACCAAAACTTCCAAACCAGTTAATTCTGGGTATCCAGCTTGGCTTTGCTTTTTGGTGTTGATTTTGGGTCACACTCAACAGTGCTCAGGGCTTATTCCGGGCTCTGTGCTCAAGTACCACTTCTGGTAGGGCTCAGGGTACCCATATAGGGTGCTGGAGATGGAAACTGGGTCCTCCAAGTGCAAGACCAGAAACTTACCTGCTTTACTATCTTTCTGACCCCCCAAATTGCACATTGGGCATTGATTTTTAGGCTAATACCTAGAGAAACTGGGTGATGAACTGCCACAAAACCTCAGAGTCGCAAAAAGCATAACCAAGACTTCAATGAAACATCAATCCAAGGAATCAGTTTTCATGCAGATAAAACATTTGAAGAGATTCATTTGCCATCATTCTTATGTTGTGAAGTAATTACTGTAGATTCTAGAGTTTTAACAATTGGTTTTGATGATGAGAATACTCGTTCCAGTTGAGAGTGGAAGGACTATTTCAATGTGAAATATGTTAAGGGTAAAAAAAATGTTATTTTGATAAAATTATGCTTACTATTATTTTTAACTTAATCTCCTAAGTAAAGAGCATCCAAATAAGTCCCTATTAATATTCCCAACTCCAAACATCAGAGTTTCCAAGACTTTTTTTCTGACTGAGTCCCACTCTTAACACCTAGTCTGGATATAATCCTCTTCAGACATTCCAATATCAAGATGTACTATTGATTATACTGTATTATAATGATGAGGATGATTATGAGGATAGTTTCCCTAAAGATTGTTATACACCATAAGGGTCAATTCTTATACCTTAATTTCTGTGACCCATATTGTAATCTTTGAGGAATTGGTCTTAAGGATTGTTTACTGCATGAAGAAATAGAGTACTTATCCCTAATTTGGCATTCAACTAATGGTGAATGAAACAATTATGATCTTACTCAGTGGGGTCACACTGATTGCATGTCTTGCTTGCCAGAGGCATAGGTTCAATTTCCTGCATGTCACAGTCCTGGGAGCACTGCCATACATGCCTCCTATGCACAGAATGGCCCCAGGGAGTAGCTCCTGAGCACTTTTGGTGTGGCCCCAGAGAGCAATAACAACAGCAGCAACAACACATCTGACCTCTGTTACATGCCAAAAGTAAATTACTGTTATCATTTTTTAAAAAATTTTTATTAGTAAGACACCATGAGGTACAGTTGTAGACTTATAAATTTTGTGCTTGGGTTTAAATTATACAATGATCAAATAGCCATCCCTCCACCAGTGCCCATTTCCCACCACCACAGATCGCAGTATCATTTTACTTCACTTGGCATTTGACAACTTCTTTGTCTCTGTTGTTGCTATTATTTATAAACTCCTTAGGAAAGGATATCCATCAGGTTATGAAGAAAAAGAATCTTTAGTACTTTTAGATAGAAAATTCTGAGCTCATTAGTCTATCCTTAGAAACACGCATCTTTTTTTTTTTCCAGGTTAAGTGTTTAATCCTATTCTCTTTCTGACAATATGTCATGAAAAGGGTTTGCGGGTTCAAGAAAATAGAAAATACAGATATGTAGTGGATAATTACAGCATGGAAAGTTAATACCATAAAACCTGTAGTTAGAATATTATAATTAAGACAGAAATTAAAACAGCATAGGATTTTCACCTCTATCTTGGTTACCAGGCAGGAATGACCAATTAGGGCAGGTATTATATAATCAGTTTTACACATCACAGGACTGCCTATTCATTATTATGACTGTTCACTCATAATATAAGTTCATTATGTTATAAATAATATGTACTTGCTCCTTGCAAAGATGAACAGAGTTTTAAAGGTCAAAGAACATGATTTGAAATCATTAATTTTAATAAAATGTATATGGCTAAGGTATTTGTCACTTTTTGATTTTGACTTTTAGTTTTAATGCAAAGTTTACAACTTTGAGATAGTACCAGTATCTATTAAGTATTTCTTTTATATCTAAGTACATATACTGCTGATTCAATACTATTTGGGTATTGATATACTAAATGAAATCTAATATTTTGAGACAATAAAAGTTGTATCCACATAAGAGGTGTCAGTGATACAGCTTATTTATATATATATATATATATATATATACATATGGATATTCTCAAAAATATAGACAGTGCTTAAATGCTTGATACATTGCAAAAGTCCTCACATGAATACTGGAAGCAAAGCATTTGTTCCTCAATGATTGTGTTTCAAGTAATCACATTATTAGAATTGGCTCTAACTTGCTCTTCTCTGTTTGGGATTTCTTGTTTATTTAGCTTACCTTATCCACTTATAGGTTAGGCAACAATGAAAGAACTTCGAAGTGAGATTTCTCAATACATCAACTTTGCCCACTCAACAATGCATTCAATCTGCTATCTATCCATTTGCTAAGCTTGGTTGAAACAAACCACTGATCAGGCAGCTGTGAAAAATGTATAAAGCTACTAACGGTGATTGACAGCCTAATTATGTTGGGGATGGGGTTGAGGGTGGGGTAAGTAGCCTAGTGTAGATGATTTGCCTAAACCAAACCTCCCATTAACCCCACAGGAAACTGAGCAAATTTAATTGATGGATTTGGGATTTCATATTTTCTAAAATAATTTGCATTCTTTTGCTTCATTATATGGCAGAATTATGTAGAAATTATTTAAGTATTATAATTAAGCTAATTATTGGAGATACATGCCATTATATATGTATGGTTAAAAGAGGCTACAGATTGATACATAACAATAAACCTCTGGTCCTATTTGAAAAGAGTATATATTTATATTTTCAATTTTATAAAAGGTAATTGTTTTATAAATAGGTCCTGGTGAGTTCATCAGTTACAACTGTTTCAAAACAAACATAGACACTTTTAAAGATAAGTTGAAGAACTGACCACCAATATATTGAAAGATCTGATCTATGTTTAATGAGTCAGTCAAATAATCAATGTTCATTTAGTGTCCATTTAGGGCTGGAGCGATAGCACAGCGGGCAGGGCGTCTGCCTTGCACGCAGCCAACATGGCTGACCCGAGTTTGATTCCTCCACCCCTCTCAGAGAGCCCGGCAAGCTACCGAGAGTATTTGATATGCCAGACACAGTAACAACAAAGTCTCCAATGGAGACGTTACTGGACCCGCTCGAGCAAATCGATGATCAACGGGAGGGCCTTTACTTACTTACTTACTTTATATAAAGATAGCACCTATTAGGACTTTAAGCTGCAATCTAATGAATTTAAATTAATTGTATAAAACACTTATGAACTATAACATATATACATATGCATGTATTTTTATACTATACTTATTCATTTAATGGCACATCTCCAAAATTTATTACGGGAAACAAGGCACATTGCAAGAAATGGGAACCTGAGACCAGAACTAAGTAAATCATGCAGCATTTAATAAATAAATATTAAAAGGCAAAGGCATATTTTACCACAAATTTGACTTATCTACAGACATAAATCGCTCATAAATGTAAAAAAACATTATCTTAAGTTTTTAGGAAACTACAAAATAAACAGCACCAACTTTTTGGTTAATCATATTTAGGAAGATAGAAGGAAAAAGGATCTTTAGTGTTGCCAAAGAGGAGAAATGGGAATGTTCATATATAGGACAGACACATTTAATTTATGTTGTGTAAACTGTTGTTAACTTTCTGGTTGGGAATTAGTACTGAACACATGCTTACATTTCTTGTCGTGAGGGGGACACACCTGGCAATGCTCAGGGGTTATCCCTGGCTTTGCACTCAGAAATTATTACTGACTACTCAGGGGACCATCTTGGATGATGGGGATCAAACCTGAGTAGTATACATGTAAGGCACTGCCCA
Organism: Sorex fumeus; assembly: GCF_029834395.1. NCBI lineage: Eukaryota > Metazoa > Chordata > Mammalia > Eulipotyphla > Soricidae > Sorex > Sorex fumeus. The sequence continues at coordinate 17,581,095 of NW_026606094.1, forward strand.
CTGTACAGATCACTCTAAAACAACTCTGAAAATAAAGATGAGAATGTGAACTTTCTATATACCTGTACTTTTATTCTGGGCTATCTTAAAACAATGTGGCAGAATAAAATCATTTTTGTTTTTTCTTAAGTTTTCCTCATCTATGGACTACTTAAAGACTGAAGTTTTAAAAGATAAAGTCCTTTTAAATGTCTCAACCATTGTAACTTAAAACATTGCACATATATTTTAAAGCATCTACATTTAAGTATATGAAAAAAACTGTCAAAGCAGAAACTATTAAAATTATGTTGTTTATAGTAAATATTTTGAACACTAGAGAGTTTATTGATATAAATCTAAGGAAGTGGGCAGAGACAGGTATTTATAACTAAGTGACCAAACCTCAAGACAATAAAAATAAAGAATAGCTCAGATGTCCCTCAAATGTTTTATCATTCAGTCCACAAAGCTGAACTTAGTGCTTCAATTTGTTGCCAGGAAAGATGAGAGCTAACTCATTATTTGAAGAAACCACTTGAGGTGAATGGACATTCACAGAAATATCAAACTGATGTCAAAAGATGCCAATTTTTAACATAATGGAATGCTACATCACTTTCATCTTCTTAGACATGTTACTTGTACTCTTATTAAATTGTATATCCATTGTTCTAAAACAATCTGTCCTTAAATGGAGAATCCTTTAATGGTCCAAAGGGACAGATTTAAAATAGTTACAGACTATTCCCACTACTTGAAAGTAAATCTAGAGAAGGCAAATACAGAAAGTAGGCAATATTTACTGATTTGGATGAAAATAGATCAGTAAAGAAAATAGAACATCATAGGTTCAATAGAAATGAGGAGTGATGCTATCTCTTGAGAAGCAAAGAGGGGAATATAAATTATGACTAACCATTTGTGTCTGCTTAAAAGAAGGTATTGTATTTGTGGGAACTCATTTTCTACAATATGTACCTCATTTAAGATGAGATGAATAGATACAACATATTACTTTGGTTATCTGATAAGCTTGCATCTAAACATGAACTCAAAATAATGAAGTAAACTATTGATAAGAAAAGCATATAGCTATATTTAGAATTGTTTAAGTATATGTCTCTGCATAATTTGTCCTGCAAAAATGACAAATAAAATAATTTCTCTTTATGTGTCTATATGTTAAATATGTTCGTGGCCGCACGAACTCTTATCAGAACTTTTTGTTATGACATCTTATTGTCTCATTCCTACTTTGGACAAACTTGCAGGCTATCGAATGTAGCCTGCCCACAGGGCAGAGTCTGGCAAACTCCCCGTGGCGTACGAAATATGCCAAATACCAGTAACAATGATGGGTCTCATTCTCCTAAATAGCCTTGAATATAATCTCAGGGCTAGGATGAAAGAGACGTTACTGGGGCCTGCTCGAGGCAATCGACGAATAACAGGATGATGAAATGAAAATGAAAATGAAATGTTAAATATGTAAAACACTGTTTAATTCCATCTTGGAGACTCTGGCAAGCTACCAAGAGTATCCTGCCCATACAGCACAGCCTGGCAAGCTCCCCGTGGCATATTTGATATAGCAAAAACAGTAACAACAAGTCTCACAATGGAGACGTTACTGGTGCCCACTCGAGCAAATCGGTGAACAACGGGAGTACAGTGCTAGTGTTGAAATGTAAAGAAATGCTGTATTATTTAGATTATATGGAGAAAAATTTCACAGTAACTTTTTTCATGTATTTTAAGAACTTAAATAGTGTCTCAGTAAATTTACTTACCCTTATGTCTATTATAAGGTAGTTACTGGAAATATGATAATTATTCAGTTCCTGTCATATTTAAGTTGCTCAAAACTATGTAAAGTTAGTGACTCTTCTGTTCAGACAGTATCACTATATCACTATCATTCCATTGTTCATTGATTTGCTCACGTGGGTGCCAGTATATGTCTCCATTCGTCCTAGCCCTGAGATTTTAGCAGTTTTTCTTTACTCGTCCTTCCCAACGGTGCCACATTGGAGGCTCTGTCAGGGTCAGGGGAATGAGACCTACTGTTACTGTTTTTGGCATATGAAATATGCCACGGGTAGTTTGCCAGGCTCTGCCATGCGGGCAGGATAATCTCAGTAGCTGGCTGGATTCTCCGAGAGGGAGAACTAGACTATAAGAAGTCACTTCCGTAGCTTTGTTTTATAGTCTCTGGATCTTGGCCATTGATGGGATTACATGGCACCAGGGGCAGTTTGTGGGTGTGACTGCCAAGCTACTGGAAAATGGGGGATCTGGATGGAGGAGGCCCAGTCCCCATCTGAACAGGCTTGGAGATCTGAGCCCCAGGTCTCACAACTGGGTTCCTCTGCCTTTTCCTTCATATGTGAGGCTCATCTGAAGCTGTGGAGAGTGGCCTTGAACATGGTTGTGGCTGGTTTCCAGAGGTCTTCGGCTGCCGGGCTCTACTCGGGACAGGGAGGGAAACTCAATGTGCCCCCCTTCCGAGGGGCCCTGGTGAAGACAGCCAGGCATGGGGGCAGGAGACAGTGTTCTGATGGTGAATATATAAAATACAGGTCACTATAAATATATATACATCTATCTGTCACTGTCACTGTCCTCCTGTTGTTCATCGATTTGCTCGAGTGGGCCCAGTAACGTCTACATTTTGAGACTTGTTTTTACTGTGTTTGGAATATTGAATATGTCACGGGTAGCTTGCCAGGCTTTGCTGTGTGGCAAGATCCTCTTGGTAGCTTGACAGGCTCTCCGAGTGGGGCGGAGGAATCGAACCCGGCTCGGCCAGGCTGGCTGTGCTCAAGGTAAACGCCCTACTGCTGTGCTATCGCTCCAGCCCATATACATCTATATATCTACATATGTAGACTATTTTGTGAATAGGGAATGCTTGGAAAGAATACATGGACTTCTAATAAGCACCTTGTAAGGTGTGCAAATAAAGTCCATGTCAATTACCAAGACAAAACGCTATACATGCTTCTGGAATTCTGGCCCACAGTATGATGAGTGAGATTAGAAATGGACACCTACCTGTCAACTGACCTCAAAACAGCGATATGTGGAACCCACACCCAGTATTTCTAGGAGAGGTGTTAGAGTCATTTCGGTTGGTATTCAAGGATCCTGATATCTGAGGGAGTGATCCCAGAATCTTATATATGGAAAGCATGTGCTTTACCCACTGAGCAACTTCACTGGTCTGCTTATCTTCATGTTATAGTTACCTGCACAACTCACAGATCAGAAATACACACCAACTTATTTTGCCTACCATTCCTTTGTCAGAAACACAACAAAATCCACTCAGCGTCCTCCTGGAAATCTACTATGGTTCCTTAAAACAGAGTCATCTTCTGTACTGCTCTCTGAAGCTAGTATCATTTCCACCCTCTGAATTATTCTCATTCTCTCAGGGTACACTGAGAAATATTGTTATATATACAAAGGATGGGCTGGAGCGATAGCTCAGTGGGTAGGGCGTTTGCCAACATGCAGCCAACATGGCCAACCCAAGTTTGATTCCTCTGCCCCTCTCAGAGAACCCAGCAAGCTACCGAGAGTATCTTGCCCGCACAGCAAAGCCTGGCAAGCTCCCTGTGACACATATTCGATATGCCAAACACAGTAGCAACAAGTCTCACAATGGAGACGTTACTGGGCCTGCTCGAGCAAATTGATGAACAACAGGAGGACAGTGATAGCAAACAGTGATACAAAGGATGTGTGGAAGCAGTGAGATTCATGTTTTGGGGAAAGAAAAGAACTTAAAGTGCTGAAGCACATAATTCACATGAGGCATCTCTGGGTTCAATCCCTAGCAACACACGGTCCTGTGAGCACTACTGGGAGTAATCAGTGAACACTTCCAAGTGTGGCCCTATGAAAACAATAAACAACATTTAAGATCCATGCCCAGAGATAAAATGCTTTTCCTGAGTTCATGCATGGAAGATCAACAAGCGTAATTCAAGTCTCAGGTTTAATCTGATCACAGATCATGATCGTAAAAAAAAAATGTTTATTCCACATATATTTAACTGAAAAATCATTGTAGCACAATTCACTGTAAATGGTTCAGTATAATAATTGAGGGCATAATCTTTATTAAACTTTATGTAACTAAATCACAAAAAAGCAAAAGTGTCACCACTAAATTTCATCTGAAATTAGAGATAATTAATCTCCAAAGACACTTTAAATTTTGGACAGCTGTTTAGAGGCTGACTGCATTCATCTATATAGAACAACATTGGAAGTATACTAAAGTCTTTAAATTGATTATTTAGAATCCTACTGAGCCAACTAGAATGTCTGAGGGAACATTTACAGTTAAGAAAATATTCTATAGAAAGCTGTGCTTGGCTCTCCTTGACATATGTGGACAGATGATAATTGCTAAACTAGTTTCAGCAGAAAGCATTTCAAAAAAGGCATCATGCTAGTCTTAAAAGGACTTGAAAAATAGTCCTGAGTAAACCTTAAAGTTTCTTTCATTGCTTAGTTTCCTAAGACACCGACTTGTGTAGTGAAAGATAGTATAAACATAGTATCAAGTTTTAGAAACAAAAATAATTATATGCTATTTAAAACAATTGCCTGAATGTTCCCCTCTTTGTACAAATGGACACTGTGAATGACCAAGAAGTAAATACACATACTTACCATCCTTTATCCATGTCTTCTGAGACATTCATTTGTTGCCCTTAACCTCAACCAAGCTCAAACAGCTGCCCTTATAATATTCTAGAAGTAAATTGGTCATCATTTCCACTGCCAAAGAATTTCAGTTAGGTGGGAGCAATAGTACAGTGGGTAGGATGCTTTGCTTGCAAGCAGCCCACCCGGGTACATCTGGTCTGCTGAGCACCCAAGTGCAAAGCCTGGAGGGAGCCCCAAGGTCTGCTGGGTGCGACTCCCAAACAAATAAGCAAGAAAATAATTTCAAGGATCATACACAGGGATTATACACAGCTCTCATACTTCTCTGATTGTATCTGCATGCAAGAAACACCACAATAGAAACTAACTTAGGGCTCTCTGCACTCTTGAAGCAGTTGGAGAAAAGTTAATCTCAATATAAGCAAGGGAAAGGCCTTGCGGTCTGATCCCTATAAGTTCTGTGAGTCAGCTTCAGGAAGCAGCAGGCCCACGTGTGTTTCTATAGTGCACGTCAACGCGGCAAAGCTCTTCCTACAAATATTTGGTGGCGATCACAGCTTTAAGTTTTTAGAAAAGCTTCACTTGGAGACTGAATGTGTTTGGGTTATATGTTCAAAAAGGAGGGAAGAACAAAAAAGGTAATTCAAATATTTTTGATGCTCATGCTCAGGTAAAGGCCCTCCCGTTGATCATCGATTTGCTCGAGCAGGCCCAGTAACGTCTCCATTGGAGACTTTGTTGTTACTGTGTTTGGCATATTGAATACTCTCGGTAGCTTGCCGGGCTCTCCGAGAGGGGCGGAGGAATCGAACTCGGGTCGGCCATGTTGGCCGCTTGTAAGGCGAACGCCCTACAGCTGTGCTATAGTGATGCTCAGTTATTTTTTATTAATTTAATAATAAAATAAATAATTTATTAATATTTTAATATTACAAATATTAAAATATTTTTAATAGGAATTAAACCAATTTGAATTAAATGAGTCAAATCTAAATGAATTTTTTAATAAATTTTAAAATTTTTTTCTAAGAGAGCTTTTTGCAAATTTGCTGCTATATAGTACTCTGCTCCTTACTTGAGGAAATGTGGCATCAGAACCCATCAGAGGGTATTTTATAATATGGATTGGTCCATAGCTGTAAGGATGAGCACTTATCTCTGATGTGTTTTATTTTATTTTAAAAGAAATCCTGTTTGTTTCTGATATAGTTAAATAGAATGGTACCCAAGAAAAATTTTTCTTTCTTTTTTGTTACAAAATAATAAAATTATACAGTAACGGGATTATATATATATATATACATATATATACTGTGTGTATATAATATATATACACACACACACAACTGGGGTGATATATATATATACATATATATGCATATATATATATATATACAGATAATAATAAAATTGCATCAGTGTGAAGGGTAATAAACTGTTCCAAGGATGACAAAGCTTGAGAGCTTGAGAAACGAAGTAGAAAGTAAACAGATGAAAGGGCACAGATTAACAAACAAAAGAGTATGGAAAAATGCAGCCCCAAATGCTTGGAGTAAATTCTTACTTCCCACAGAACACAAAGGGCAAGGGTGGGACATGGTACAATCATCAGGGGAATTAATTAAAATCTGCCATTGAGAATGGGCAGGCCTCTAAGATGCCTACTCCGCCCACACCCTCTCTAAGTAATAGAGCAAGTCCTCTCAGAGAAATGGCATTTGCCCCCAGGATAAAGTCTGAGAAGTGCATTATTAGTCTAAGAAAACAAACCAAGGGTCTGAAGAGAGTGCCCAATATAGGTGCAGGAATGTGAAAGATAAGCAGAGCAGAGTCAGAGTTAACTCCCAGCCTCAATTACAGACATACAAGTTAAGTCCACCATGCCAAAGTAACACTGTTTTGACTTTGACGGTAGTGACAGTTTGGTGCACTCAGTTCTAAAGTGAAGACCCTAAAGGGAAGCTTGTCTGTCAACACGTTCCCATTCAAGGGAACGGTTTATTGTTGAAAGAAACCTACACAACCATGCAGAAAATTGAGGCCAGCTACTAATCCTATTAATCAGCCTCACCCTTCATTCATAGATTGAACCAACAATCAAAAAGGTAAAAAAAAATCAGACATTTGAAGAAAATCAATGGAATAATGAAGAATGAAAGAGACCAACACATATAACAAACAGCAAGAGATTAAACAAAATTCAGGTAAGAGAAGAAAACTTTTAACAAACTTCTATTCGTATCCTCAGAAAGATTGTACAGACTTCATCATTTGGAGAGAGGCTGCTAGCTGCTTTCTGAAAAGCTATCATCTCTAACAGAGAACCAGAAAGAAGGAAATAAAAATGACACTTAAACCAATTATCTGACTAATAAGCATTGAGCCTAAAAGACTTAGGAGTGACGAAAAGTTCTAAATTACTAAAAATTTTGGAGCAGAAACTCCACATCTTCTAGCTGTAGTTGATAAATCAAAAATAGAAGCGGTATATTACATATAATGTTACTATAGGAGGCTAATGAAAAAAAAACAGTTACTTGAAGAAAGAATGACATTGCTTGAACTCAGTTTGTATTTCAAGAGTTTGTGTGCGGGACAGCCAAATTGTCCTTCTTAAGAGAAATATTCAGAATTTCTTTTCATTTCATGAACTGGCAACATACACTAGCTTCAATATGCTTGGAAATCTTTATAATGGCACATATAAAGCAGTAGCCAACCATCTGTTTATAATCAAATCCTCCCAGAAAAGCAATTTCCATCACTTCCCAAAGTGCAATAGACTTGAGGAAAATGTGAATTGTAAGTTTCTTGAGGACAAAAATGAAAATAAAAAGTTTTCTGCTTTCAAGAGACTTAAAAACATAGAAACTATAAAAAGCATTAAGATTGGGGAGTCATTCTTATCATTTGAATGCTTTTGTGTATTCTCAAATATAAATATTTTAAGTCATTGTTTAATTTTTTCTTATTCTTTTAAAATTTTGTTTATTTTGGGGGTGATACCTAGCAGTGCTCAGGGTTTACTCCTGACTCTGCACTCAGGGATCTCTCCTAGCAGGGCTGGAGTACTCTGTGGAAACAAGTGCCAAATCTAGGTGAGTCGCTTGCAAGGCAAGTGCCTTACGCCTATATTAATTCTTTTAAAGTATTTTTTAAAAAATCATACCATTGCATTGAGGTGAGGTGGCTGAAAAATTGAATGAGCCTAAAATAAATATTACAGACATTTAACATGAGGAAGAAAATGTCAGAATCATCAAGACTCTAAGGGTCAATCAAGATTTTTATTATCTCTCTTTATTATCTGAGCTCCAAATAAGCAGCTAATCTGAACTTCAAGAAACTATTGCTTAACCAGAACAGTGAGATAATGATTTCTTCTCCTTATACAAGTTCAGAGTTTTTTTTCATATTTCTAATCTTAGCTATTTTTCACATGTTGCTGATAATAGAAATTCAAAAAATGGAATCAAGTATAACATAATATGAATTAGTCACAATATTCTACTTTGAATATTGAACTTACTAGCTTTTCTGTATTTAAAATTAGTTCATTGAAAACAGTAACAATTGGAACAAGCAAGAATAATGATAAAATATTTAACTTTTAAATAATTAAAATTAGCTAGTAAGTACCTTTAAATGCAGCATTTAAGTAGCAATGGTTACTTTGATTTTTTTTAAACAATTGTTATTGAGGCAATGTGATTTACAGTAATTGATAGTTGATTCAGGCATCTAATTTTCCTGAACACAGATACAACCCACAGAGTAAAACTTTCTTTCATCAATGACCCCAGTATCTCTTCCAAATACCAGCCTGTCTCCTTCCAGCCACATATTTAAATTTGATTATTGTTGCTTGGGTCTTACACTTTCAGTTCTGTTAGTTTTGTGGTTTTGGATATATACACATATCACACCTCTACACAGCCAATGTCTAAGGCTCCTCTTTGTCTGCCTCTTATTTCCTCCCCTTGGTTTCTTATCTTCCCTGTCCTCAATTCCATAATCTAGGGAACAGTGTAGTCTAGGTATTCTCCTCCACCCTTTGATCCCTGGAATTCCCTCAATCTGTTATTCCAAATAACACAGGTAGGTTAGATCCTCGTCTGACTTTCTTCTAATTTACTTCTGACTTAACACTAGTCCTAGTCGTACTTGTTCATAGAACTGCCTATACTAGCATGACTGCAATTTACAAGTGCATTGTAGAGCAAGACATTTTTTTTGCTAGTTCAGGACAGGTTGTTAACAGTAAGTTAAAACTATGATGTTAAAAATCTAGTTAAGCATTAAATAGAAAACAAAAATGCAAACTACTATTTGGAATCATATTTCAAATGACAGGTCTGGGAGAAACAGTCCTATAAAATCCCCAATTCAGATGGACATGCATCCCTTCAAATACTGACATATGTTTTCATTTTAGAATAAATAAGCCGAAAAAAATGAGATTAATGTAACTTCTATGGCATCACCTTTCTTTAAAATGTTAAGTAAAATCAAAGAAATGGTTAACTAGTATCACTCTGAGAAATCATTACTAAATGTAAGATAAGATGCAAATATTGTTAAATACATGTGCATATTTAACGCACAAAATAAAGTCATCAAGCAGTCTGTAAAGTGTCATTTAATTTAACGAATGGTAATAAGGTATTTATAAATAGAATCCTAAAAGAAGAGAAAACATCACAAAGAATACTTCCAATAACACACATTATAGTAAATCTCTTAATCCCTCATATATATCGTAAATGTATACAAACTTTATTCTTAAAATGCTTTTTGGCAAGAAGTGATTTGAAGCATTTTAAATATCATATTATGAGTAGGACTTCTTCAATTCAATTATTGTATCTACCTGATATTCATGAGCTACCAGGAGGAAAAATAATCATTAGCTGCATTTTCTAGGTAAAACTTAAAAAATGTTGTATCACTGATTATCACAGCTTCATCTTTCAATACACATAAAAAAGGACAAAATAAAAAGCTGAATCAAGTTAACTATAATCTAGTGTAAAATAGTATTTTTCAGACTTTTAATATACACACATGTATATACAAATATATGTATATATAAAAATTAAGGTAGAGTGTGTTTTACAGTTATGTGAAGCAATAAGACAGACTTTTAAATAAATGAATACAATCTTAAATAAGCATACCCAAGGACTCTGTTAACATGGTGAATGTGAATGTGTAAATATAAAATGGAGTCTGAAGTCCTATGTTTTTAAAAAATTCCTAGGTGATGCTGTTGGCCCATGGAAACAGAAAAAACTGTTTAGGGAAACTGTTAAAATAAGTATTTACAAATTTCACTAACAATTGAAATCATCTAGATCACTTAAAAGGAATATAGATTAGTTGCACTGTGATTAAATACAATAATTCAATATGTTTAGTGTGACACTAAGAAAATTATGGTTGAACTATCTACCTTTTGGGAAAAAAAGTTGTTGAAACATAGCAAGCTTAAAAAAGAACACTTTTTGTTTTATAAGTTTTCACTATCAACAAAATTTACATTGGAAACTTTTATTTTGTAAGAAAAAAATTCCATTAGGCAAGGAGGAAATGCTTATTATTATCCTCTCATTTTCTTTTATTTTACCTAAATCGTGATTTTGTGAAGAAATATTTATTTAGCACTATAAGAAAAAAATTATGCAAAAGCAGAATAATCTTTATGCCAGACTCATACATGCATGATTCTTATTTTGTAGAAAATAAAAATAAAATGCTTATCTTTCCCTCAAAAATACTTATAACCTAGGAGTAAAAGATGAATAAACTTTCTATCCCATATAGGTATTTGGGAGCAAGATCAAATACCTTAGCCAGGGTAAGAACTAGACTCAATGAACTCTAGCTGCCTCAGCATAGAGAATGGAGATTCTTGGGTGGAAATGGCATGGAAGAGGGAATGCTTTGGCATATTTATGGCAGAATGAATATTTTAATTATTTTTGAGAGTCAGTTAATAATAGGGAACAAAAAGACACATGGCAGGAGGGGAAGATTTGAGAAAAATAGCACAGACTCAAAAATGCCAAATAAGTGTTTCAAATGTCAAACAAAAGAGAAGATTTAATGAGAGTCGAAAATTTAATGAGAGTAAAGTGTTGGTTCAAGAAAGATAAGGAAATGTAAACTAATTGGAGAAATATAGGAAGTTGTCAGAAATGAAAAAAAACAATCAAATGTTTGAGGACCTGATTTGGAACTCTGCCTGGTGGTTGTCAAATCGTTTCTGTATTCTTGTCTAAAATGGGTGGAGTTGAAAAATCCTTGGCTTATAGGAGGTGGAGAAAAGGGAAATCAAAGTGTTCAAGGCAGCTAAGACAATTTAAATATTTAGGCATACTTCTAATATAAGGATGGGAGAAGAGCTTTTTTTTTTTTTAACGTTTCTAGTGGGATAATATTTTGCAAGGGAAGGCAGGGCCATACCTGGCATACCCTTGGCTCAGTGCTCAGAGGTCACTCTTAGTGGTGCTGGGGTACTATTTAAAGTGTCAGGGATCCATCTGGGCTTGGTCACATGAGAGGCAAGTGTCTTTATAGGTGTTCTACTCTCCCTGGGAAAATTTCTTAAAATTCAGAAATAACAACAAAATCCAATGTTGATGTTTCCTAAATAAAAAGTCTTGGAGTCAAACAAAACAATCTGAATCTTGATTTTATTATTTATTAAATTATAGACCTAGACAAGTACTCTTACTTCTTTGTTATACAGTTTCCCTCAGAGAAAATAATATATAAACAAACAAACAGGTCCTCCCGTTGTTCATCGATTTGTTCGAGTGGGCCCAGTAACGTCTCTGTTGTGAGACTTGTTACTGTGTTTGGCATATCTAATACGTCATGGGTAGCTTGCCAGGCTTTGCTGTGCGGGCAAGATACTCTCAGTAGTTTGCCAGGCTCTCCAAGAGGGGTGGAGGAATCGAACCCGGCTTGGCTGGGCTGGCTGCACACAAGGCAAACGCCCTACCACTGTGCTATTGCTCCAGCGCAACATGCTAATAAGTGTAATAATTTGTGAAGGGTTGTTATATCTTAAAGAAGGGGTTTATATATCACATTGCTATTTTGTCTCATCCTGATACTTTCATTAAAACCCCAAGAAAGGGGAAAATAATTTAATTGCATTTATAGACTATAAAATCCAGATCCCGGACGAGAACAGTGCAGTCTTCTGCCCCCGCGCCTGGGTGTTCCTTCTCGGAGCCCCTTGGAGGGGAGCGGGTTGAGCTTTCCTCCCCGCCCCGACCAGGGCTCCGGCAGCCGAAGACCTCCAGGACCAGCCACCACCATGCTGAGACCACTCTCCGCACACATGAAGGTACTGGCAGAGGGACAAAGCCACGCGGGTTCCGGGGCCGAGACCTCCAAGCCTACTCGAATTGGAGTCGAGCATCTTCCACCCAGATCCTCCAAATTCCAGTAGGCGGGGGTCACACCCACCACCTGGCCGCCTGGCGCCGTGTAATCCCATCAGCGGCCAAGACTCAGAGACTATAAAATCCAGATCCCGGAACCGCGCGGCCGCAAAGCCGCGCGACATCTTATCAGAACTTTTTTTATGACATCTTATTGTCTCATTCCTACTTTGGACAAACTTGCAGGCTATCGAATGTAGCTTGCCCACAGGGCAGAGTCTGGCAAACTCCCCGTGGCATACCAAATATGCCAAATACCAGTAACAATTATGGGTCTCATTCTCCTAAATAGCCTTGAATATAATCTCAGGGCTAGGATGAAAGAGACGTTACTGGGGCCTGCTCGAGGCAATCGACGAATTATAGAGTTTCAATATATTTGTTTGTCAGGGATTTAAAACTAGATAAATGGAAAAAGATTCTGGTCAACATGATTAAATGAGTGATTTTTGGTAAGACTGATGCAGGGAATCCTTATTCAAAAGTCCTAACACTAAGCTGGGAGAACATACTTCTGATAACTACCACCAATTCCTGAAATTCTAGTTGAGGTCCGGTATAAATAATTTTTTGTTGCTTTTTGTACCACAGCTCATGGTGCTCAGCGGTAATACTAGCTTGCATTCAGGGATCATTCCTGGCAGCTCAGGGGACCATATGACTTTCTGTGGATCTAACACAGATTGGCTGTGGGTAAAGCAAGAGTCATACCTACTTTGGTCCCTATAAAGGAGATATTTTTGTTGTTATAAACAGGCTCTCACTCTTGTCTCTTTCCCACCGTTCTTCTCTAATTCTTCCCTTCTAATTTTTAATACTGTCTTTTCTATGACTTACTTCTGATTTTATGAATTAAAAAAAGAAGATGATGTTCCGTGTAGAATTAAGCAGTTAAATGTCTAACGGCAATTTCAGTGGTTGGTTGATCTTAAAATTTTTTTTAATAAACTATTCTTAAAATTTTAAACTGATAATAGTGAAAAAGAGACTATCAAAATATTTCTGCATATATTTCATTCTTGCTACATATTCTGTTTTCACTAAAAGGTTTTTCTAAAACATGAAAACTGTTATTTTATTAATTACCAAAAATTAACCAATTACTTAAAAAGTTTGAAATCTTAGCATATCTAAATGTTTTATTAAATAACTAATGTTCCTCACATTTATACTAATCTGTCTTATATTTCTGAGGAAAAGGCAAGACACTCACACAGTGATTACATTATTAGTCTCATAAGAGAAAATAGTTGCTAAGTTTGAGCTGCAATTATTTTTGCAGGAAATACCATAAAATATAGAAAATATGATGAAAATGAACCTTTCATAACCAGAAAATTTTAAGAACCATAATCATATCCTTTCCTTTTCATGTTTCTCATAAAAATGGGACTACCATTATCCATGGTGGTGGAAAATGGGCACTGGTGGAGGGATGGGTATCTGATCATTGTATAATTGAAACCAAAGCACAAAAAATTGTAAATCTACAACTTTAAAAAAAATAAAATAAAATAAAATAAAGGGGGGAAAAAAAAAATGGGACTACCATAACAGCTGTTGCCACATTCATAGTTAGAAAGCATGATACCTGGGAATTTGGACACAATGATATTCACAAAGGAAAAGCAGCACTGTCCTCTTGTTGTTCATCTATTTGCTTGAGTGGGCACCAGTAATGACTTGTTACTATTTTTTTGCATATCAAATACATCATGGGTAACTTGCCAGGCTTTGCCATGCGGGCGAGATACGCTTGGTAGCTTGCCAGGCTCTCTGAGAGGGGCGGAGAAATTGAACCTGGGTCGGCCGTGTGCAAGGCAAATACATACCCGCTGTGCTATCGCTCCAGCCCACAAGGGATAAGTAGACTTAAATAATATAAGGCAATAAAAACCTAGTTGTGACCTTAGAAATCTTTAAGATTCCCTTCAATACAGTATAATGCATGTTTATATATCCTTAACAGTTATGTTCGTGGATATATTTGATATTGACCCTATTCTTGCCATCTTTTAGACCTTGTTTCAACTCTTTATTCCTTTACTTTTCATTCTTTCAACTCCACTATCATTTTTCTTGACAGATTTTCTCAATTTTGCTTCCTCTCAAATGACCATTCTACTAGGGCCCTTTTAATCAGTATCTACCAAAAAGCCTACTCCACACTACCTTTCATGTCCACGTGCTCTCAATTTGTTGAGAATACTTGACAAGAATACTTGACTGTTCAAGTCAGCACCACCATCTATATTTTGTTGAAAACAATCATCCTATTTCTAATAACTATCTTCCTATCTTGCCTCATATTCTGAAAACCACCCTGCAGTGTGGAATGTTGCTTTAACATATTTTTATAAAAAAAATCTTGTTGTCCTGGGCTCACTCCTGATTCTCTACTAAGAGATTCACATTTATTTCCTTCTTCCTTCCTTTACCCAACAAAGTCTAGTCTTTTGAATATCTGTGGTTGTCCTCTTCTTTCTAATCTCCTGTAAAAATTAAGGACTATATCCAAATTAAATATAAAAAGTATTTCCTTGATTTGAAAAAAATGTAAGAACCCTGGTTTGACTAATATGGTATATCTTACAAAAAAAGGGAACATGTACTTAACTCCCATCTATTAAAACTATCTGCTAGATATGGATATTTCACTATATTGCATTGGCAATGTAAATGAACTTTGCAAAAGATTAAAAAGATCACCTGCAAATACCTATTGGCTACCATCAACCCCGCTATTTTCTCTTTGCTGATATCAAGGCTCACAGACACAAAATATAAAAATGCATGCATAAAATTCCAGTTATCTCTACTTTCTAAAATTATCAATATACCTTTTAAAAATCAAAACATTTTATTCATTCTTGAATTCCCTCTCATTTTTTTACATTTTCCTTCCACCGCTTTTAACTTCTAATATCATGACTTTTCTGTACAACATCATCTAATCTAGAATCATTGGTTCTATAATACGTTAGGGTTTTCTTTGCAGGAACCATCCATACTCAGCAGTCCTCAGGGCTTACTCCTGGCTATGGGCTCAAGAAGGCTCTGGGCACTATCTAGGAGAACCTGAGTTAGCTGTGAGCAAAAAAAGTGCCTACCCATTGTACTATTGCTCCAGCACCAATTAATGAATTTTTTAAATGTTGTGCAGAAGCTTTTGATTGGTTATAATCCTGCTCCAGCCTCAATAAAATTTTAGCTTTAATAACTCCAAATTTTTCACAACTACCCATAATGTTCTTCAATTCACCAGATACAATTTATTAAGCTCTTCTTTAAAAATAACTGATTTTCATTTTATACCAATGAAGTATGTTTCTGTCTGACAAGATTTAGAAAATTTCTAGT
Source organism: Sorex fumeus (assembly GCF_029834395.1). Classification (NCBI taxonomy): domain Eukaryota; kingdom Metazoa; phylum Chordata; class Mammalia; order Eulipotyphla; family Soricidae; genus Sorex; species Sorex fumeus. The sequence goes on from NW_026606094.1 coordinate 17,596,574, forward strand.
GATTTAAGTTCTGCTATTTTTTTAGACAACTTTACCTCAAATAAGCCTTACTTATCTTCCTTTTCCCAATTCTCCAGTACGATTAAATCTTTACACTTGAAGTTAATTTTTCAGTTCCAAAATATAAAGTTTCCTATCTTCACAGGCATCTTCTCAATGTTAGTATTTACTCATTATTTTTACAGAAAATTTCATAGCATCGCAAATTACATGCAGCATAATTTCAATGAATATATGTTAATTACGACTAAGTATCAGGGAGCTGGATTATAAAAATTCAAAAAGTGTGGCTTGTATATATAAGCATTTGTGGAGCGATAGCACAGTGGTAGGGCATTTGCCTTGCGCACAGCCAGCCTGGCCGAGCCAGGTTCAATTCCTCTGCCACTCTCAGACAGCCTGGTAAGCTACCGAGAGTATTCAATATGCCAAACACAGTAACAAGAAGTCTCATAATGGAGACGTTACTGGGCCTGCTCGAGCAAATCGATGAACAACGGGAGGACAGTGTTAGTGTTAGATCAAAGAAGAAATTAATCAATAAGGAAGATATTGGTGAAACACATTCATTTGTAATGGTTCAATTACAATCTACTGTAGCCAGAGCTTGATAAACCCAATGCAAAATGGAGTAGGCTGCAGTGTAATAACAGAAGAATATAAATAGAAAAAACGTGACCCAGAGAAATGGGAAAGCTGGTAAGGTACTTGTCTTAGACACAACTAACCTGTGTTCCATCCTCAGCATGACATATGGGGCCCTGAGTCATGCGTAAACTAATTCCTAAGCTCCCAGGAGTAGCTGAGTGTGGCCCCAAAACTAAATAAAACAGTTCTGGAAGATACATGCAATATTCTTGAATTATTTCATTTCTAAATTATCAACCTATAAAAAATCTATCTCGTAGACATTATTGATATTTTTCAAATATCCTTAAAAAACTACAAGCAGCCAGGAAATATATATGCCAATATAAAAAGGAATCCTAAAATAATTTTTTCAAATATTTTTCATAAGTATTAATAAAATCTGAAAAAATAATTTATTAATCAAAATATACATTTAATTAAAAAATAAGAGCCTGTTGAGTTAATACCAATGAAGCATGTTTCAAAACTAAGGGACTATAAAATCACCAATACCTCTACCTTAAATTCAATTAATAATGAAAACACAGTAGAAAGCTATTTAGATTAAGTTGTCTCAACTGTAAATTTAAGGAGTTGAATTAGATGAACCACAATGTTTCTTTATTACTATATATATATATACATATACATATATATATATATATATATATTTGAGGAAAAGGACTGAACCAGGAGGTCAGAGGGAAGCCAGACAGAAAAAGACAAACATTAGATAATATCACTCACTATTAGTGTAGAAACACAAGTAATAAGCACCATACAAAAACAAATCAGAGGAAAAACAGGTCAGAGGAAAAACCATGATAACCAGAACTGAAAAGGTGAGTGGGGGAATCAAAGAGAAGAAGGAACCCGAGGTTGGAAAAATGTTCGTAATGGAATATGCTCTTTGAAGAAGCTTGAAATTGTACCCTAGAGCTTTATCTAGTCCTATACACTAAAATTATTGTTTTAAATTTAACAAATAACAAGGTAAATCTATTTTTAACATTCTTTTCATGGACAATAAAAACTGTATTAAATATTAACTATATTTAATATTTTCTTAAAATATTTAACATACAACCTCTATCATGCTGGCAGCAATGTTACCTGTGTACCGTGGATTTAAAAGTTATGTTTTTTATACAGTACTGCAAAATATGGCACATTATTTCTTTTAAAAAGAAGCAAAGAAACAAACAGAAACACAAGGATCAGAGATAATATGGGGTAAGGGCTTCTCTTGCATGTGGCTGATTCTGGTTCAACCCCCAGCATCATTCATCATTCCCCTTAGCATCAACAGAAATGGTCCCTGAACTCAGACTCAGGAGTAAACTCTGAACATCACCAGGTGTGGTTCCCAAACCAACCAACAAACCAAGAATCGGAAAGCAATAAGATAATTTTTAGCTAAGTTAATCATGAGTATTGGAAAAAAAATTCAGAAATATTATTGTAAGAACCTGAGCGTTTAAAGTTGTTTTTTGATGTTAAATATGATTTAAATTTCCACCTTGAAATCATTAACTTGGTTTAGGATTCTATTCTTCCTGGGATTGGCGAGACAGTAAAGTGGTTAAGGCATTTGCCTTGATGAGGCCAATCCAGATTTAATCCCCAGCATCCTATGTGGCTTCTCTAGCACTGCCAGGAGTGATTCCCGAGTACAGAGGCAGGAGAAACCTCAAAGTGTTGCTGGATATGGCCCCCAAAGGCTGGAAAAATATGCTATTTCTTCTTATCAGTAGTGAGAATATGTTTTTGCCACAAATTTTTACCATTATTACAAAGATTGTGATTAATTGTATGTAAACAAGTGCAATTTCATAGAAGCCATATCATGCACTCGTAATTGCAGCATTGCAGTGAATATCTTAAGCGTCAATAAATGAAGATTTAAGGTACAGCATGAAGTTTCAAGTGTAAGGTTTTGTTTGTTTTAGGGCCATATCCCTTGTGCTGGTGGTGCTTAAGGGACCATATACAGTGCTGGGGTTCAAAAGGGTTAGCTGCATTCAAGGCAAATGCCATACCTTCTCCACAGCTTCTATCTCTACTCCTCAAGTTTAAATGCCAATAGGAGTTGGAGTCATGTGTTACTAAAGGTGACATATCATGTACAGAATTTATATTTAAAGAACTAGTTATTTCGAAGTCTTTTGCAGTATATATGCACCATGAAAAGTGTGCCAGAAAATAAATCTGATTGTACAAATTGCTAATCTTTTGCATAAATAACCTAATGAAAGTTATAAATGTAAATTTTTAACCTCAAAACTAAAAATATAGTAGTGCAAACATCTTTCAGGAGAATTCAATAAAAATGGCATTAACATTCTTTGATGCAATTTATCATTCAGATATGTATGTGCACATATCGATGTGTGTGAATACTCACAATGTGCAGAGATTTTTACCTTTATGTTTTGGTTATTGTAACTTTTTCTTATTATATTAAAATAATATGATATTGAAATATACAAGGGACAAATATAAAAAAGCATGATATTCAATCTCTAAGTGATATTTAAAATATACAGTAACTATAGTGTGAATTGTAGAAGTTAATTAAAATTATGTTTTATATTTGTACAGACTCACTAGAAGCTTATTACAAATAACTTTATATGTTGAAGGAAAATTGTCTGAATAATATTATTACCATATCCATATTCTTGTGTGTATATCAATTTACTTTGAAAAATACACTAACTATAATAAAACCAAGTAGCTAAACAATCCTTTCATAGCCCTGTTTTTCTACCGTATTAATGCTTCAGTGACTAATTAAGGGGGGGCGGGATTATTCATTATATACTTACAAAAGACATCTCCATTGTAAAAACTTCAGTTCTGGTCTGTTTTGCAACCAAACACTCAGAGAATTCTTGGCATTCTCATATAATGTAATAAAATAGAACGTGAGAGGCAATCACTCAGGAGAAGTGTCTAGAATGAACTGAGATCAGGGAGCTACACTGCAGATAAGTGAATTGTGTAATGATAATTATTAATACATTGAATTCACTAAGAAGAAAATATTAATCAAGAAATTGTGTAAAAATTTCAGAAAAATCTTCAAAATCAAAAACCTTTATCCAGTTTTGAAGAAAAGTTTTAATTCTAGCCCTAAACATGATCACTGTAATATATATATGTATATATAAAACATTAAGAAATTTAGCAACCATATTAAGAATTTGAATGATATAATTTTCATAATTTCATAATAAATATAATTTTATACCGACACTTCACATTTTACCAAAGAATTAAATCTTGAAATGGAGTTTATATAAGAACTATAAAAAACTTAGTCATTCAGCATGAAACTCTCTAGTTCCATCCATATTGGAACTAGACTATGGTGTGTCATCTTTTTATACAGCTGAACAGTATCCCCGTGTTTGTGTGTGTGTGTGTGTGTGTGTGTGTGTGTGTCTATTTGTTTTTTTATTTACCCATGGGCTGGAGCAATAGCACCGTGGGTAGGGTGTTTGCCTTGCATGAGGCTGACCTGGGTTTGATTCCTCCGCCCCTCTCAGAGAGCCCTGCAAGCTACTGAGAGTATCTCACCCGCACGGCAAAGCCTGGCAAGCTCCCCATGATATATTCGATATGCCAAAAACAGTAACAACAAGTCTCACAATGGAGATATTACTGGTGCCTGCTAGAGCGAATCGATGAACAATGGGAAGACAGTGTTATTCACCCATTGGTTCTTGGGCATTTAGGTTGATTTTAGATCTTGGCTATTGTGAATAGTGCTACAATGAATATAGTAGTGCAAGTAACCTTTCAAAAATAAGAGCCTTGAGGAAATTGCTTGGGTCATAGGAGCTTCAATTTTGAATATTTTTAGACATTTCCACACTATTTGAGAGGTTTTCATACTATACATATAGGCTAAATCTGACAACAATTCATCAATGATTGATGAGGGAATCAAAGATAATTCTGTATCTTTTTGTGTTCTAAGTGCAAAGACAAGTGAAGGGACAATCATGTTTTCTAACATTCATTAGTTATGATTCTCTATGGCATTCAGAATCATTTAGGTCGGGTAAGACAGGGAAGACAGGGATCTTTTACTTTCACCTAGCTACTGTTTGCATCACAAATCCAAAAAACAGGATAACACTGATTTTTGTGGGGGAACCAGTCAATGGTCAAGTTGAATGAATGAATGAATGAATGATTATAAACTGTCCTTTTTAGTAAAGAACATTTCCTTGTCTTAATCATGATGCAATATACAATTCTCAAGGCCTATTTCGATGTCAATAGCACCGTAGCACTGTCCTCCCGTTGTTATCAATTTGCCGGAGCAGGCTCCAGTGACATCTCCACTGTGAGACTTCTTACGGTTTTTGGCATATGGAATATGTCAAGGGGAGCTTGCCAGGCTTTGCCGTGAAGGCGGAATACTTTCGGTAGCTTGCTGGGCTCTCTGAGAGGGGCAGAGGAATCGAACCCGGGTCGGCCAGTAGGGAGAGAAATGCCCTACCCACTTTGCTATCGCTCTGGCCCCTCGATGCCAATATCAAGTATATTTTAAAATGTACTGCCAATATATTTCCTCTGGAGTCAAGCAAGAATATTTCAATGTTACTGTCTCCAGTATCTATTAGACACTTATTTTGTGTTAGTCATATGCTAAGTGCTTGCCAGTGTTATCAAACTTGATCCTCATTTCCACCCTATGACGTAAATTCTATTATTGTTTTGATATTACAGATTAAGAGCAGTCAACTAAATAAAAAAGCCCAAGTTATTTTCCAAGTGTTCAATCAAGACTCTACAACATGGATGTACTATTTGTTCTTGAATTTAGGTTAACTCTAAATGAATCTAAACAGAAAATAAAATTTTAAAAAATATCCTCGAGTTACAAACAACCAAAGGAAACTGAAGTGGAAAGTTGGTCTGCAGAACTGAGCTAACATGCTGGAGGGAGGATTGGGAGGATCCTTGGAACATTGGTTTAGGAAAAGGGGGCACTCATGGTAAGTGTAGTGCTAGGATACGCATGCATGAAAGTATCATTAGCAGTACTGTAAATCATGATACCTAAATTAAAATGGGAAAATTAATTTTAAAAAAGGCAAATCCTCAGTCACTCAGTAAGTACAGCAGAAGGGGGCAAGCCTTTCATGTGGCTGACCCTATTTTGAATCCCAGTGCCACATATGATCCCCCTGAGTACTGCCAGAGATTTCTTTGAGAAAAGACAGAAGTAGTCACTGAACATTTATGACCCAGTTCACTCCCCCAACATACCTCAAATTATACCTATCCCCCATTCTTATTTTCTCCTATGTATAATATCCATCAAGATGAAATACTAAAGAAACAATCACAGCAGAGTAAAGATCTGTTGAGGAAAGATTCAATGTAGATGGCCTACAAAAGAAATAATCATAGCAGTGTAATGACCTGCAGGGAAAAGACTCAATATGACCAATGTACTTTACTGCAAATGGGATGTAAACCAATTTGATTGAAGCCAGACAAGACTAATTTTCAGTTTTTAGGTACAAAATATTTTGATCATCAAAGTAGTACTTTCACCCAATATTAAAGGTCTTTAAAATGAAATCTAACAAAAACTCGAAGAATTCATATAATTGTGTTAGCATTAGAACTAACAGGCAAAGTCCTATATGAAACAGAATTCACTTAGGTGTAAAAACCTGTAGGTAAGGTCAACAATGAGATTATCTGCAGGTAGGTGTTAATGAGGCCATTCAGGCAGATGAGGCATCAACAAGGTCTACTTATTAAGAAATAAACTTGAATTGCTATAATGTAGTGAAAGCCAACACTGAGAAATCTAAAATCTTGAAAGATTTAGTCATTTGTAAAGCTGTCTGATATACAGAGGGGGTAGGGGGAAAGTATTTATCCATCTTAAATTTGAAAAAAAAAACAACGGAGATTAAGATTTTCTAGAATATATACCATTTGAAAACTTTCAGTGTAGAAAGTAAGCACTAAAAAAGTATCTCTTGATATGAAATTATCTTATGCTCATAAAATGTGATGCCTTTTCCTTGTAAAATTCAAGTTTATAATAAGAAGATTGTATTGTCACTCTTAGAATATTAAACATACAATTCATGAAGCACAAATATTTCTTTTAAAGTAAAACTGGTAGAAAGAGAATGCAAGATTACCATTTTCAAGTAGAGATATCATCATTACTTCAATAAATTATTAAAGGCATAATAAATGCAGTATATTAATAGGTATATAAAATGAATCACTATTGTTAAACATGATAATAAAAAAGGCACAATACTTGGATGACGGCTAATATCTGAGAGATACTTACACTCCATAAAACTTGATAATACTCTTCTAAAGTGTATTTTTATTGCATATTTTTCTAGCAATTTGATATAAGTATCTAAAAGAAAATGAGTTTTTCACATCTGTGTTATATCAATATATGACTTTAGATAACTTGGATTTTAGACTGTCATTTGTGATATTTTAAAATTGTTATTTATTTGTATATTATTAATGAACTTATAAGACTTTTCTTTTCAAACAAGAGGAAGTAAAAATTAAACTCAATTTGTGTCACATCCTTCAAAATATTAATTTTTTTAATCAGAAGGTAAATCTACTGTAGAAGTAAAATGCAATGTAAATCAATTCACTAACAGTGAATTAATAGAGAAACTCTTAAAATTTTGATAAAAATTACAGTGATTCTCTATTATTTTATAGATGTAAGCTATACGGATTATAAAGAAATGTGTCTCTCTTAGATGACCCTATCCAATCTATATCCTTCTTTTATCATATCAGCAGCCTTAAAAAAACAGTATGCTTAAAGTATCACTTTAGCACACTGCTACTTAAAATATTAATAAATACTAAGAATTAACTTTATCTATCACATTGAAATTGTTAGCTATGGCATATTTATTTTGCATCTGGATTTTTAAATCATGTTATGTAGTCATTATTGTGTTCAGAGATTTTGTTCCTAATGCAGTGAATAAAGAAAAAATAAGCAATCACTTAAGATTTTATACTTAAGGTTTGACTTGTGGTGTGAAGGTGAGAAACATTATTTGCAAAGTTGTTGGTGGATGTTGGGTAACATTGCTTTGTCCTTCCACAAGAAGCTTAGGTTTATCTGGTTACACCCATCAATCTGGTTACACCCATCACAGTGCTCCTGAAGCACTTCCACTTCCATTGTGTTTATCTGTAAACAGTCTTCCCTATGCTCTTCTTCCCATCCAGTTAATTAGCTTTCCCCTTAATCAGACTGTTAATTTGTAAGATCAGTTTCCCAGAAATCTATGATTTTATATGTTTGAGTGAAATATTGCCTTTCTCCTCTCCATATGCCTTATGAACAGTTTACCTTAAAGTAATATCCTTTTTGTATAGATACAGAAAGAACGTTAACATTATGCTTTGTAACTTAGGATTTGATTGGCCTTGAATATTATTCACTCCCGGGCATCTGCTTTCTCGACTTAAGACTCAGTTGCCCTTAGTTCCTAACACCCCAAAAGCAGGGTCCCGACGAGGGATTGAATGGACCCAGGGCAAGCGGTGAGCTACCCTGGCAGCGAAATAGGCCAGGCCAAAGTGCCACGATTCTTAACTATAAGTTAAGAGTTTGATCATAGACAAATGCTGTCATGATCCAAAGGTAACGACAAGACTAGGATCCTGCTAGGGGTGGGAAAGACTATCTGGCCTGAGCACCATGCCTGAGATAGAGATGGCCCTAGGAGAGCAATTCTATAAGTTTAAGATATTTCTTACTGTATCCATACAAAATGATTTATATTATATTCTTACATGCTTGTCGGACAAGGAGAGGAGAGGCACGCCCATTGGATTATGCTCTAGGGTGGGTCCTCCTGCTGAAGAAGGATCTGTCCTAGGAGTGGTCTTCCCTGAGGCTAAGATTTCTACCCCTATTGATTTCTACCCCTATTGATTGTGACCACACCTATGTGTAATTGTTTCCCCAATTCCTCATGGATAGAGGATTTAACTAGACTGTAGGAGTGGGCTGGAGGTTCGGAGAGAGATCAGAACCCAGACTCCAGAGATGGAGGATGAAGGGGAATGGAGAAGGAGAATGAAGTAGCTGGGGGAGGAAGAATGGGGAGCAGAGAGACAGAAGGAGGAGAGACAGATGAAGAGAGAATCAGAATAAACTATGACTAATACCTACCAGCCTGGCCCTCGTTCCTTCCTCCGCCTGACCAACGCCATCGACCTCTCCGGGGTGGGAGAAGGGTGAGACTACCGAACACGGGCAGCGGGAGAGATAGAGCCACTGCCGCTGTGTGTGCTTTGTGTGAGATTACACAGTGGTTATCTTAAGAATTACAATGGATGCATTATAAATTAGCAAATACCTGGTCCATGCATTGTCATTCTGCTTTACCCCACCAGCCACAGCACACCTAACTGATTCATCCTGGTATCCGCCCTGTCTTTCTAACTGCAACCTCAAGCACAAAAACAACCTCAGATTCCTACTCAACACAACACTCAAAAGAGCCACAAATCATCTGTCATATATTTGGAAAAGTTAATAAACTGGTCATCACATGCTCTGGTTAATGTCAGCTATGACACTGAAGAATTACATTGATTGAATTCTTTAAAGTCTTTGTGATTCATTTATGTTTTGACAATGTCAATAAAATACAAGGACTCAACTCAATTCTGTGAACCTGTGGACCTACTTTTACATTAGTAGAATAGAGAACGATGTGTTTGCTTGTTTGGGGTGATACCCGGTAGTTGCTTGGGAGTTGTACCTAATAGTGCTTTTGGGACAATGTAGTGCTAGGGACAGAACTTTGGGTGTCTTCATGCAAAGCATATGCTCCAGTTTTTTGAGCTACCTCCATCCCAGAATGGACCTTTATTTTTTCATTACTTGTAGAAATTTCTTTAGATAAAAAATAAATACTATTATTGTTCAACCTAGAATACTCCTAGGTGTATGTAATGGGTATAATTTTTCCATTTGGTATTATTTAAGGAAATAAATTCAGTATTACTTATCCCATTTTAAGTGCACTATTTCTAAAGTATATTTTTATAAGTAGACTTATGCTTGACAAATTTTATGAATTCCTAAAGTATACTTATGGACTAGTATTTCCAAATTTAGCATGCACAGTTATCTTATAATTTGATTTTATCTACTAAAACATTCAGAAAATACACAGACATAAAGATCACTTGTTTTTCACAAAGACAGATATCATTTCAGTAAAACTAGCCAATAGCTTAAAAATTTTGGTTATTTTCCCCCTAAGGTTATTGTAAAAAATAAATGAGAGGTATAACAAACCAAACAAATCAGAAAAAAAATTCTGAATAGAGGGAATAAAATCAGGTAACTTAAGATCACTAGGTAACATACTTTTTATACATAAATTTATTGCGAATGCTTTTCATTCATTAATTTCAAAGTATAATATGCTATTACTGTTTTCTTTTTCACTTTTGTTACCATCTAATATTAAAAAAATTATCATGCATTTATATTTTTCACAGAGAATTCAAATTAATTTAACCCTAACTTGAGTTCTAAAAATCTTTTATAATGACATTAAATGAGATATTTCTTCTTCATTTAGGAAGACATGAGTATTTGTTTAAAACTGTTGTACTTTTATCTGAGGAAAATATAGATACAGGCTATAAATAATAATTAGGTAATAATTAGGGTGAATAAATTTTGAAGGAATTTAACCATGGAATTAAGTATATCCATTTTTAAAATTATAAAAGTTGCATATATGAAAGTGTATGGCTTACATATTTAGAGGTTCCTAAAACTAAGGTGTTCCCATGTTAAACATAAATGATAAATCTGCTTTATTTGGAAATTCTTAAATGGGGGGCAATTATGGACGTGGATCATCTATGGGGCCCTTAATTTTATATGTGTGCAACCTGAATTTGATGCCAGAAATTAAAATTAAATAAAGTAAAATAAAAATATGGATTTTTGAAAGGCTACTTCAAGATTGCTACTTATTCCCAAGACTACCTGGGATGTGAACTAGATTTCAAAGCAAATTTTATCAAATTTTAAAATCTAAAGAGGCAAGTTAAATTCCAGTAGCAGAATACTGTTTTAAAAGTCCTTGGAACCTTAGATGACAATCTACAATGACAATCTATTAAAACGCAACTCTTCCCAAAAGGATGCACTGAAATTACCCATAATCCCATCCACTTATTTTCTCCAAATTAATGGTATCTCATCAAGTTATTCTAAGGGTTCAAAGGAAGGGTTGTGGTGATTCAGCTTTACGCTTTGATAGATTTAACATAAAAGACGCCATAAATTCACAGGCTGTGAACTGTATATTTCATGAAAGAGTTGAATTAGAATATAATTGATAACAGAATATCAAATAACTATCTATATGTCTTAATATTAGTCCTATATTGATTATTTACTCCAATGGAAGGCAGTGACTAAAAGGAAAATCATAGGCAATCTACTTAGTGAGACTGGGTTTATGGCTTTCTGCTTAATAGGTGAATTTCTAATTGCCCAGTATAACTTACTGCAAATGTGTTGTGAGGATGCCCATCACCAGAAGAGTGGCCACAGACACATAATTTTGTTTCTGGAAGCAATTCCTAGATTAAACAAAGAGAATCAGGAGTTGGCTTTTTCCCCCAATCTTAAAGCGTATGCTAATAATGTACATTATCATGTTTAAAACTTTTTCTGTGGATTATTATTCTGTAGGTGAACACAGAAAAGAGTATTCCCATTCTGCTTTACAAACACTAGGAAGTATGTTTTTCAAATAGGAATTATTTGGCAGACATGAAGTTGACTACATTATTACTTATTAATCATAAATGCACTAGTCATTACTAAAAAATATCACTGACTGTCATGGTCCTGATATAGGAACCTCACTTTACATTTATCAGTTAAAGTTATGTCAATGCTAATAAATTGATTTGGCACTATGATTTTGGAGTCTGAGATGGTATTTGTCCTTAAGCTTTTGAACTCTTGGGATAGACATAGAGCACCTGTTTATAGAAAGTTGCTTGCTTGCATGTAGGTGACCCTAGTTTCTTCCCTGACAACACACATAGTACTAAAATGCTGTCATGAGTGAGCCCTGAGCATAGTGGTTCTTTGGTGTGTGGTCCCAAATAAACAAACAACAAAAAACACAATTTAACTTTTTTGGAAATAATTAACTATTGACTTATTGAATACACTAATAAAATTCACATAAATTACTAACACAAGATGTGAGAACAATGAACAATATCTTTTTATAAAAGTTGCTTTGTATACAGTATACATTATTGTGATACAAATATTGCTGCTGTATATTTTAGACTATGGGGCAAAGCTCCATAGTATCTGTGAAAACCTGTTGAACTGTGTGTGCCATTTGTTTTGAAAAGTATTCTATACCCTAAAAAATATAGCTTGTATTTTTATCTGCAAACGCAAAGTGATCATTTATTGATAAATAATACAGAATGCTATTTTTTAAAATCTAAGTTGCATTAGATATTTCAAAGATTTTATCTGAAGGGCAAAAGGATTACACTGCATTTGAATACATCATGTGACAACACATCCTTAGACTTCATGTATGATATGAAAGGTTGATCCCCACTCATAGGATACACAAGGGAAATTATATGAGAAAAGAAGAAAAGCAAGTAGGGATGTCGTAGAGGTTTCAGGGAGTATTTGTAGTGGTTTGATGCATGTAAATATTACATCTTATAAATAATTCTTTTCAAATATATCTCTGAAGTTCAGAGCTCTGTTTAAGATACAGATTGTATATGCTTTACATGACTATATGCCATTTTCTTCTCGATAAGAATGCATTAATTCAAACAACAAAAGTGGTTTCCAAAATAGTGTTTCTCTTTGCTTTCTTCTGAAGAAGAATGTTACCTGATGGCTGGCAGATGAGAATAGGAGGAACAATGTTCAAGTTATATTTTCCTGTCATAATCCAACAAACACATTTTCATCTAAATTATTTTGTCAACAGCCTTGTAGTACCCTTGCTAACCTTATTTGGCACTAGTGCATAATTAGATACACAGGGGTGTGACTCCAATTGAAGGTGTTGGCATTGTAGCACTCTGTGAAAATATTAACTATGAGGTTAACTCCAATTTTCTCTTCTTTAATTAAATGCACATGGTACTAATGAGGTAACCTACTGTTCCTTGATAGCACTAATTAGCTAAGAGGAGAGTACACTCTCACACTGCAATTTAAACCTAAAAATAAGGTTGAAATATGCTAATTGCAGGCAATTTAAAGCAGTACAAGTTGAAGAACTAGTCATAATAAGAGAAACTGACTGCTTTACAGCTAGGCAGCTGTAACTTTGGTTAAAATCAAAACAAGCCACATGATTTTTGGACTGCTATTTAACAAGGTCAGAAGCAGTCTTTAATAAATGAAATGCTACTCTATGGCATGACAATAAACCAGACCAACAAAAATTTTCCTTAGATTGACACTTATCTCCACAGAACAAAAATGTAAGCATAACAAGAACTCTTGAGGTTTTTATGCACTACATGTATTGTATGATAAAATTTATTTATTTAGAGAATTGAAGTCGCAGCTGGCAATGCTCAGGACTTACCTGTGACTTTTTACTAAGGAATCGCTCCAAGTGGTGTTCAGAGATCATATGCATTTCTGAGATTCAAGCCAGAGTTGGCTGTGTGCACGGGCAATGCCTTAATCCCTGTACTTTATCTCCGATTCCCGAAAGCTAAAATTTAAACTTCATAAATAAGCAATATCACCTAAACATCTTTCAAAAGCACTCAGATGAAAAAAATTTATTTATGTCCCCATCTTAAAAAAAATGTCACTTTTCTGAATATCTGTCACCTCTATCACAGGCCAGAAATGAGAAAACAAAAAGCAGTGAAGTTTGAGTGCTTGGTAAAAAAAAAAAAAAAAAAAAAAGAAAACATGGTGGAAAAATTTTCAGATACTGTACAGGAAGTGATAAAAATATACATCCAAACTATGGAATTAACTGGTGTAGTTATCATTTGAGGAACAGAGATGACAAATTATTGGAAAAACTTTATTATACGAGATCTCTCATGGAACCATCTATAAAACAGGAGAGATAACTCAAAAGGCTGGAGCACAGGTTTGCATGCAGGTGCTTGGGGCTTGATTCCAGACAACACATGGATCTGCAGTTCCTCTGTCAGATATGGCTGAACTCCTCTACTCAAAAAGGAAACTTCTTCTACAGATTAGAGTTTTGAGCTGAAATAGCACAAGGCTCCCCACATGAGAGAATATACTCCCTTTTTAGCTCAACTGATTCATCATTTCAGTTACTCTAAGTATAGTTAAAACATATATTTCTGAGTCGTTTCTTAAACATTACCCAAATATGATATTTAACTGATAATCACAAAGATGACTTTGACATAAAATAAGATCCTGAAGGGTGTTCTAGATATCAAAAAAAGATAGGCTTTGATTGATACCAAGTAAATTTTAATTATTTTTGATCTTTTTGATATCTTACTGTTACTAACAAGAAACTTCGAACTGAAACTCACTTCAAGAAAATGGCACATCATCCCTGTTTCTACTTACAGAAATAACGTACATTAAAATAACACTATCATTAATCTCCTCTTAGGGCCAAGAGGCTTCCACAACTGCAATGGACAGATTCATGTGACAATTTTCTACGCCATCACTTTGAACATGCAGCCATAAAATACATACAGTGTAAACAACCTAAAGAAGCAATTCAAAAGGAAAATTTCTGAAAAAAAGTCAATGTTCTTAAATTTACTGAAGAAAGCAAGGAAGATGAAAGGCAAAAGCTTGTATGAAACCTTCAACTAGTAACTCCTATAGTTAGAAGTATGTGGGTATAAATTTTGCACTGCTATAAGCTCGTCAATCCTATCTAATCAAATGGCTTAGTTCAAGAAACAATGCTTCACAAAACCAACCAAACTTTATTTTCATGAATACTGGGAATCTTTCTACAACTGAGACAGAATGCTGGCAAGAGATGCTAATGAATCTCTGTCCAACTATGCTTTACCAAACCCAAGAACTTGCAAGTCTATAATGAAGTAACAGTCATTTATAAATGAAGGAATTCAGATGGATGTTTAGAAATGAGACTCACTGAGGCAATCTGACACATTCTAGCAAATCAGAGGGAAACACAATGTGAATGGATGTATTAAGTGTTTTCATATGTTTCAAATAAGCACCAAAGAACCTTTTGACAGTGAAAACAGCAGGGCAATGTGGATTTGGCTTTCAACAATAAAGTTAGAAGAAATTTATTCTTCAGTTAAATATAAATCATTACAATTTTCTGTTAAAACAATAAAGAGTAAATAATTTGGGTTTGAAAGTAAAACTACAAGCTGTGAACTAAGTTTGTAGGGCTTTAGATTCTGACTCAACTATAGTAGTTGGATGACCTTGAATAAGATTCTTACTCTTTCTCTATAGAAAGAGAATAAGAAGTAACACCATCATAGGGTTATTAAATATAATTATTCATAAAGAACTTAGAACAGAACTATTATTCATATACCTAATGTGATAGCACAGAGAGTAGGGTATTTGCCTTGCACGTGGCAGACCAAGGTTTGATTCCTCTGTCCCTCTTGGAGAGGCCGTCAAGCAATAGAGAGTATTCTGTCCACACAGGAGAGTCTGTCAAGCTCCCCGTGGCATATTTGATATGCCAAAAGCAGTAACAAGTCTCACAATGGAGACGTACTGGTACTCGCGAGAGCAAATCGATGCTAATTGATGAACAACAGGAGGACAGTGCTACCAGTGCTACAGTGCTACCTAATGCTTTTTTTAGCTATGCACTTAAGATGCACAAACTATCATCACTGCTTCATAAAATATCAAATTTTTCAAATTAAAAATTATCAAAGTCCTACCACTGTTAAACCATCATTACACTCTTAAGGATACAAAATTTTACAAGACTTTTTGTCTGCATTCAAATTCCTGTTAGTACATCATTAGACTCCATGATTCAGGTTGAAGTCCTTTCCATATAAGGCCCTCCCGTTGATCATTGATTTGCTCGAGCGGGCCCAGTAACGTCTCCATTGGAGACTTTGTTGTTACTGTGTCTGGCATATCGAATACGTCACGGGGAGCTTGCCAGGCTCTGCCGTGCAGGCGAGATACTCTCGGTAGCTTGCCGGGCTCTCCAAGAGGGACGGAGGAATCGAACTCGGGTCGGCCATATTGGCTGCGTGCAAGGCAAACGCCCTACCGCTGTGCTATCGCTCCAGCCCTCCATATAAATTCCATATAAATGAAAGGTATTTTTTTCTCTATAGAAAACTGGCACAGCGAAACAAGGAGTTAATATGTTACTACCATCAGAGACATGATAAAGTGACTTTTAAAGAAAGAATATAATTTTTACAAAGCTGACTGAGGCATATTTTAATAGAAAAACTAGTTTATGGTTCATCATGATCTCTAAGAAAAAGTAAGTTTACAATTATTTTCTCTTTTGAGTTTGGCTGAAAAAGTGTTTATTTCTTTTTCCTTAACATTTCTGAAATTCTTGTCTTATTTTGGTACAAAATTGTATCTGAGTGAAAGAGTGCCTATTAAAGGTTCACGTATTTTTAAAATGTTCATCTAGTCAAAAAGTATGGTCACTATTGTTTTTTAATGATGTTGGCTTATACTATTATTTTTCAGGTAAAGAGCATTATACTAGTTTTGAAAATGAAACTACTGAAAAAAACTTAGTGGATCAGTGCTTTTCTTTCACTCCAACTGTTTTAATTGTTGCTTCTTTTTTAGGATAAAAATTGTCTGAGGGACACTTGGCCAGGGTTATACTAGGATATGTGCTATCTTTGCAAATTAAAATAACTTTATCCTTCTCAACTCAACTATGAGAAATGATTAACAGCTGCCTAGTTCTGACAGAGGAGCTGAAGAACAAAGAAAGAATACTGGAATGCCACTTGAAAATTTTAGAAAAGTTCAGGGGGTTACCTTGGTGTGCATCTTGGTGTCGGTTAATGAGAATTGGGGACCATGCCACTAGAGGACCAAATGAGTAAGACATGCTGAAGACAGACCTGCACTCGAGTAGAAGCAGACAGTCTTGCAAAACTCAATGATATGAAGAAGTCATTTAAGAATTATTTTGCAAAGCAGGGGGGAAATGAAGCCCAGAGGAGCAAAATTATATGTAAAGGTCATGCATCTACTCTATTTTTAAGGCCAATGAACCACCACATATATTCAACAGCAAAGGGTTTTAAACATTTCGGGTGTAAAATAGTCTCTGGAGAAGTTGTTGTAATGGCAGAGTCAAGATTCCATGCTTTGAGATTCAGGTTCAACATATCTGGGGTTGTTGATCCCCAAACCAGGGACTGTTTTTAACAAGCACATTCATGACTGTGATACTTCAAGTCTATTACAACCACATTCTAAGAAACTTTGGCTTCCATGTCCAGGGCATTTGTATGATATTCTTTATATCATTTTCCAAAGAGATTTTTCATTATGACTTAAGAAGAATGAGAATAGGAGATTTTATTTTAAGGGAATAAATGTATGAGAATGTGGTTTTGAACCAGACTCAGAAAAAATCCTGTGACTAGCAGTGTAAGGATGCCCTAAGATCCATCATAGAGTTCATTCTGGCATGAGTCGAAACAGGAAAAGGATACAAAGTTTGAAGAAAGGCTGACTTTGGGACATTTCTGTCCTTTGTGTCCTATCTGAGTGAGTGAGAGATTGAACTATAAAGAAGACTGGGAGTAAATTATGATACTGCTAACAAGGGTAAAAGGAATGACAGAGAATTTTATGCATTTGAAAATACTAGAGGTGACTATAATACATCCAGGTAGACACTTGTGAATCTCTGAACTTGGCAAAATATGGGATTGACATCATATTCTGGAATAACCTGAGAAAAAGAAGATAATTTCTATTACGGAGATTAATCAAAGGGAATAGGTCTCAATCTATGCAATGCATTAGCATTAGCTGGAAGTTTTGAATAAACAGTTACTAAGCTCTGCCTCCCTGAGCTTCTGATTTAATTAAACTGAGGTGATTCTCAGGCATTCAAAAGAAAACTAAGCATCCCAGGCAATGATAATTTGCACTCTATAAAGTTTAGGATCACTGACTTAACTATTGAACAGAGAGAATTATAGACAGATTATGAGAAAAGATCATCAAGAGGCAAAGAATTCTAAGAGAGATGGCACACAAGTCTCAAAACTGTTGACAGTATCCTGTGAGGAAAGCTGAACACCATTCTCCAAGGTCTCAGTGATACCTAAGGAACTAATTTCAGAAGGGCAGAAACAACAGACAGGAAACTATAGTACATTGAAATAAGAATGCTAAATTATAAACAATTATTTCCAACAATTTAATAATGAAGGATAAGGGTTAATTGCCTAATATAAAAGGAAGGTGCATATAGAATTTTGTTTAACTGACTGATGCTTTTCTTTTTAAAGATAAAGATATCAATGAAAAATGATAAACTGAAGATACTGGAAAGAAAATGCATGGCTGAGGGAATAACTTCATAGAAAAGTTGGACAAGGAAAATGAGTCTTGGAGGAAAGATTTGGCTATGACACAAAGGAACATAATTAGAGATAGAAACAGCAGAGTTCTTGCCAAATGATGTCCAAATTTTCCTTTAAGTATGATGCAAAGTCAATAAGAATATAAGGACTGGGTCAGTTGTCAACTTTAAGGTACAGTGAAGTCAGACAAAAATGGTGCAGAAAGAGAGGGAGGGATTTAAAAACCAATAAAACATTTCCTAAACATTGATGAGGTTAAGTTTAAACTGGAAACTCAAACGCAGCAACTGCAGCTTGATTCTAGGATTTTCTACCGGAACATTCAGCAGCTTACTTGGCAGTAAGAATAGGGAAGCCACAGTTTGAGGAAAGAAAAAGCAAACTTTTGTGATGTGAGAGGACGGTAAAATGTGAGAGTATCTCTGATGTCATCAACATCATGAGATTCAGAAGTGCTGGCAGTTGAAAATGGTGAGGGCGGAGGAATACTAAGGGATAATGGAGTTTACTGCTAGGTCAGGGTTCCTAACGACAACCAGTGTATATTTAATTTTTAAAATGGTGTAAAATATGAAGAATACTATTTGTTTTATCAAATAATAAAAGCTAACTTTGTACTCATTTTTTTCACAGATCAGTGTAAACTTTTTAAATGTATATTTTCTTTTCCTTGGCAAACTTGTGTCATAATGATGCCACCTACTGCTAACAAACTCCAACATAAAAGAGACTGTACAAGGGTTAAGGTGTTTGCCTTGCATGTGGCTGATCAATTTGATGCCCAGAACCGAGTAGTATATGGTGCATATGGTCTCCTGGGCAAGAGAAGAGTGATCCTGAGCTCCTTTGGGTATGGCCTCCAAACCCCTACCACTGCACACATAAAACCAAACTACCACCTTATTCCTAAAGCAGAAATCAATGCAAAGACCCAAATTTACAAAATGAAAACAGAGATTACTATTTCCTTAATGGAATTATTGAAATTAAAAATCTAGTTAACTATTGATTTAAATACAAAGCTGTGCCCTTTCTTGTGCTCTCTTAAGGTTGACTCCGTGCTTTAGAAAGAGAAATTTAAAGGAAGTTTCCATGAAAGTGATAGAAAAGACTGTAAAAAGTCCAAGCTCCTTCTTAGGTTCTTTCTGGAAGATCTCTCTCTCTCTCTCTCTCTCTCTCTCTCTCTCTCTATATATATATATATATATATATACATATATATATATCTCCTCAAGAATTTTATAATTTTATAATAACTAAAGAATATATACTCATTTTTATTCTTAACATAGTTTCAAATTTTTTCTTTTCTGTATATATAAGTGTTTATGGATATATAAGGTTTATTTAAAATAAATATGCATCTTATATAATCTTTAGAAATGTGTGCAGTATTTAGATTGAGGTGTGATTGCATTGATAAATTTTCATGTACTTCATGTTATTTGGTGTTGTTACTCCACAGTACCGTATTTTCTACATTTCTGTAGTAGAATTCTCTGGAATGAAAAAAAAATTCAAAATGAATGGTGTGACAATTTTGTAGAGAGTCAATATAAAGTTACTACAGATTTATAGTAATTTTGCCTAGTTGGCATCTATTCCTATTTTTGCAATAACACTGGTATTATCCTTCAGGGGCCATGCCCCTATTGCCCTCCACTCCAACTATCACATGCAGATAGGCCCATTGGGTTTAAGAGGGGGTGGGTGACACAAATAGGACTGTCAGATTCTGTTTCCAGAACTAATTAAAGTCAGTGAAGTTTGACTTGTGATAAATGATGGGAGTTCATTGCATCTCATACTAGAACCCAAGAAGCGTATACACTAGACTCTATGTTTTCTTTCCTTTCTGACATCAGAAACTTCTTTAGCTTTTCCTTGTATCCTGTAGTCTCTCTTTTCATGGAATAGCTTTCGCTTTCTAATTTAAGTTTTATGTATATTTCTTGAACTTAAAACAAAACATATTAACTAGCAAGATTACTTTAAAACACTTTAGGCAGAGTCAGTGGCGCAGATAGGGTACCACTCACCCCTGGCACTCCATGGCCTATGAGCATCACCAGGGACAGACTTGACATTCTGATGTGTGGCCAGCAGGGTTCTGACTTCTACAAGGGTAACTCTGAAAGTTCCAGATTTTGAGAGTCTAGAAAGCTGAGTTAATCTTGTCTTTTAAGCACTGCTTGGAAGTTTCCTTTCCACAAAAATCCTCTGACAATAGAAATATTTCTTAAATTATGATTTAATTTTGATAGATCTAAAAATTTCGGAGTATATTTTAGTTCTGGCCTATTTATAGGGACAGGCCCAGAAAAAGGTTGCTAGGCACGAATATGACCTGGTATTTTACTGTTTGCGAAGTTAAGCGATGCAATCGCAAATGGCTGCTATGATTTCCGTTTCACAAATACATCTTTTTCTCTCTTTAAAAGGTCAGCTCGTATAATCAGATTTTACATTCCGTAAAATCATAATTTAACATGTAACTATGCTAAAGGAAAATAGTTTAAATAGAAAAAAAGATCAACATGGAAACATATTTATCAATATAATGATTATTAATGGGCATGGCATCTTTGAATTTTATAATAATTGACAAATATATACCCATTTTTATTCTTAATCATAGATTCTAATTTTTTTCTTGTTTTTGCTGAGGAAATACTGGTTTACAAAACTATGTATTTTGAGGTAGAATTTCATACCTTGTTAACATCTACGTTTGCCCCATCATCACCCACTGACTCCTACCCCTTTTCAATTACCTCCCCATTTTTTTATATTTATTTATTTTTTAATAGTGAGGCACCATGAGGTACAGTTGTAGACTTACACATTTTTGTGCTTGGGTTTCGATTATACAATGATCAAACACCCATCCCTCCACCAGTGCGCATTTCCCACCACCACGGATCCCAGCATCCCCTCCCCCCCAACCCCTATCCCACCCTGCCTCTGTGGCAGGGCATTTCCCTCTCTCTCCTTTTGAGTGCCATGGTCGGCAAAAGAGGCATTGAGTGGCAATCATGCTTGGTCGACAGTCTACCCTCAGCATGCTCTCCCATCATGGGCAGATCCTCCCAACACCCTTTATTTGGTGTTCCCTTCTCTTTCTGAGCTCCCCCTTCCCCTAACATGTGTGGTTGTCCTCCGGGTCATTGAGTAAAATTCCTGGTACTAATCTCTGCCATACTTGGGTGTTAGTTTCCTATTTTGTTACTTTATGTTCCCCAGATGAATGCAATCTTTCTATGTCTATCCTTTTCTTTCTGAGTCATTTCGCTTAACATGATACTTTCCATGTAGTACCACTTGTATGTAAACTTCATGACTTCGTCTTTTCTAACAGCTACATAGTACTCCATTGTGTAAATGTGCCAGAGTTTCTTCAACCAGTCATCTGTTCTCGGGCACTCAGGTTTTTTCCAGATTCTGGCTATTGTAAAGAGTGCTGCAATAAACAGACAATTGCAGATGTCACTTCGGCTATACTTTTTTGCCTCTCTGGGATATATTCCCAGGAGTGGTATTGCTGGGTCAAATGGGAGCTCAATTTCTAGTTTTTTGAGAATCATCCATACTGTTTTCCAGAAGGGCTGAACCAGTCGGCATTCCCACCAACAGCGAAGAGTGTCCCTTTCTCACCACATCCGCGCCAGCACCGGTTGCTTTTGTTCTTGTGGATATGGGCCAGTCTCTGTGGTGTGAGGTGATACCTCATTGTGGCTTTGATCTGCATCTCCCTGATGATTAATGATATGGAACATTTTCTCATGTGTCCTTTAGCCATTCGGATTTCTTCTTTGTCAAAGTTTCTATTCATTTCATCTCCCCATTTTTTGATGGGGTTGAATGTTTTCTTTTTGTGGAGTTGAACCAGTATTTTGTATATCCTTGAAATTAACCCCTTATCAGATGTGTAGTTGGCGAATATCCTTTCCCATTCAGTTGACTGTCTTTGTATTTTGGTCACTGTTTCTTTTGTACCTCCCCATTTTGATTAGCTCAGTTCTGTGGTCAGAGTACTAGGCTATGAAATTTAAATCTTCCCTTTATGAAAAAAATAAGACGAGGTAAACTAACAAAATACCGGTGGTCACTGATTTGATCCTGAGGATTTACAACATATTTGGAGGATTTGGAATTTTAAGTACTCAGTAGTAGTTGATTAGACTCACTGACTTTCCTAAACTAAGATTGGACCTCTGTTTTGTGATTAAAAAAATATGGAGGAACTGGGATCAGGGAGGTGGGATTGCCTCAATGGATTGGCATGTCCCTCTCAGTTCCTGCACGGTCCCCTAGCACAGCATTGGGAAGAGCCTCTGAGTACTGTTGGATGTAGCCACCCTATCCCTCCAACCCCTCCTCTCCCAAATAGAATCAAAGAATAAATAAGGATTGTCGAACTTAACAGTGTTGAAGTCAGATTTCTCTTTTTGATTTCAGTCCAAAAGATACTTATTCACCTCAGAGAACTGCTATCCTAATAGGCACTAATTGGGATTCTTATTAAAAATTTCAGCATACGAACCAAGCATAGAACAAACAGATGTAGACCCACAGGACCTGGCTGCATACACAGGTTGAGATGAAGGGTGGGATCAAGAAAGCTGAAGATAACTGGCCTCTGTGTGTGAGAAGGGTAAGACCTACTCCTGTTTACAGTCTAAGCAGACAACTTGAATTTTGCCAGATGCCTATGAAGTTTATTTCACATCCTGAAAGTCATTAAAAAACAAAAGATGTCAATGGTACATCTTACAAATGATAGAGGTTGCATTTTAAGAGGGAATAGAGACAGGAGTCAAAGGACACTTCTGGCATAAGATATTCATGCGACTGCAGAGGCTTACTATATTAGTTTTTCAAGAGAGTATTTTAAGTTCTTTGCAAGATAAAACAAAAAGGCAGAGAGCTAGCAGGATTTTTTTTATGTCTAGAGAGTGGAAGACAAAAAATTCAAGTATATAATAATTAGAGAAACCCTCACTTAACACAGGTACATATTCTTAGAATCCTTGATTTTAAAGAAATGATGTATAATGAAACCGATTTTACTACAGGTTAATGAATACGTATGAGAGTTAAGATCTTCCAGCATCTTTACAGTACACAAAACATCATGTAACTTCTCTATAAAGTCTACAAACATTCCAATTCTAAACAATAATCAGTCTTTACTTTCTGGCCCACTTGTTCTAGTTCAGGATTGCAAGTTACTAATTTGTCTCAGCAGCAGCACCAGTACAAGAAAGGAACCAGGTCTTGTAAGGAACACTTCCATTGAATGGTGCGCGCATGCACACACACACACACACACACACACACACACACACACACACACACACACAAAACAAACATGCCAATTAATCTAATGTGTTAATCACTGGGATGTGGAACTTAAGCACTCTTTTTACACCCATGCAGACATGTTGAACATAAAAACACCACAAAGACATGAACCTCAGCAGGGAATCCAGCATCAAACTCCCCACCTATACTTCCTGGTCACTATGTTATAACTTAACAATATTGAATTAATCTAATAGACTAAATAGATTCTGTGCTTAGAATTTTATTTCTTCCTTGGTGTACTAGGACTTGGTAGAAGTAGCTTTTTTATTGTTGTTGTTCACATAAGACTGCTACTTTTCAGTTTTTTTTCATTGTTGTAGATCAAAAGAAAATACAATGCCTTCTGTTACCTTGGGGAGGGTAGGCGAGGCAAACAAGCCAAGGTAAAACAGCTTTTGTTATGAAATGAGAAGTACAGAGTAGTGGGCAGTGTGCAGGATATGGATTTGCCTAAAATAAATATAATGTTGATATGGAGACCAATAACTGACTCCAAAAAAATCATATCCTCCAAACTCGATGAGCACGTATTTTATGTCATATACAAGAGATGTTGGAATGCATTTTAAATTTTTACTAATGACTTCTTTTTTAGCTTCAAAGTTCCATTGCTCAATGGCCCCATATCTAAATAGAAAGCTTGCTCATATACCTCATTTGCCACTGGAGGAAAGTTTCAATCACCAAACCAAGCAACCTCACTTCGGCTGCAGATCACTATGATAACTGAAACCACTTATTTTTCTTTGTCTAAGTTAGATGAGAGGTGCCCATGCCTCCCCAGTGGTCTTTTGTGTTACTAATAAAATTTCTCTCAAATTCTCTTGGGTGGAGTGTCAAAAGCTTTGACATATGAATCAAATTTCAGGTCCTTCTCACTTCTTTAGGTACTAAAGAACAGTAATTACTAGGTTAAGAAATGAGATACAAAATTCAAGGTGGAGTCCCTAGTCAAAGAGTTTAGAGACCCACTGGGTAGATAAACTTCCAATAAAAAGTGTCATTTATTGAAGGTTCTCTGACAGGATGATATGTTTGCAGAGAAGAGAACAGAGAAAATGCTTTTAAGGCAATGCAATCATGAATGGACTTTAGTATATTTAATATCTGTTATGAATTCAAATTTCATTTGGAAAATTCTGTTTCAAGAGCATACATATAATAATATTTAATATATCTAAAATGGGCTGGAGCAATAGCACAGTGGTAGGGCATTTGCCTTGCATGCAGCCAACATGGCCCACCCGAGTTCTATTCCTCCGCCCCTCTCGGAGAGCCCGGCAAGCTACCGAGAGTATCTCGCCCGCACGGCAGAGCCTGGCAAGCTCCCCGTGATGTATTCGATATGCCAGACACAGTAACAACAAAGTCTCCAATGGAGACGTTACTGGGCCCGCTCGAGCAAATATCTAAAATATACTGCCACAAAGGTACACAAGATAACTTAAAATTCTTATTACTGAGAAGTAGGACAATAACTTGTCATTGCAGTATATTTTAATATTCAAGAATTTTTGTGGTAAACTAAAAACATTTTAAAACACAAGATTTCAGTTCAATTTTAAACTGTAACCAGAAAGGAAATGAAATGTACTTTTAAAAATTCAAGATTTAGGAAAAAAAGAAGAAATGCTTTGTACTAGATTTAACTGGATATTGCCCCTCTCTTTGCTATTTGGGGC
The DNA here is from genome assembly GCF_029834395.1 of Sorex fumeus. NCBI lineage: Eukaryota > Metazoa > Chordata > Mammalia > Eulipotyphla > Soricidae > Sorex > Sorex fumeus. Next base: position 17,621,899 of record NW_026606094.1, read on the forward strand.
ATTTAGAATATAATTTCACAGATGATATATTTTTCTTAATGTGATTTTCAGACTACATCTAATGGAAAATGCCTGGTTAGGATTAAGAGACATAGTACAGATGTTAAACTACATTTGCATACAATTATTTCTAAAACAAATGCCAGGGTACAGAATCTATTGAAATGGTTTTCAGGATGGCTGGCACAATGAATTAAACTAGATTCCAATCTCTGAATAAGTCAGTCTTCTACATATTTCAAAACAAGACAATGAGCCTTCTATTTTTAATCTTGATGCACTGTTCAAGAATGTATGGACATAGGATTAGAGTCTAAACATTTAGGTTAAGGTTTTTATGCCTTTTATTTATTTTGTTTTGTGACCAGATATGGCAGTGCTCAGGGCCCATCCTGGCTCTGTGCTTGGGGCTCACTCCTGGCAGTACTCAGGGGACAACAGAGGGTACTCGGGTATCAAACCCGGGTTGAAGTGTGCAAAGCATGTACTAACTCGCTGTACTATCACTCTGGTACAGGAATTAATATTTTTTAAAGCATCACTCATTCTTCCTTAATGTAAAAACTATTTTATGCATTATTTTGAATATTGACAAAAATAAATCAATAAAATATGTGAAATAAAATAGATATAATAGACTGGCTATATTGTGTAGCCTTCAATTTCTTTTAAGGTTACTTTTTCAAAAGCAATAAAAAAATTTATATATTTGATTATTTTTAACAGTAGAAATATCACCTTCATTGATATTTAAGGTATATTTAAGTGTCAAACTAGAATTTAAAATCTCTATTTAAAGCACTTTGAAAGTACAACTGTCACCGATTTTTGATTTTTATCTCTTTTTAGAAATATCAAAGCCGTGAATAATAAGAACAAAAGGACACTCATTGTTTTGCTTCTACAGTTCATTATATACAGGCATTAACTGTGAATGACCTTGGAGTTGTGGACTGAACAAGACTTTTAATTACCTTATCCATGAGAATGTAGGTTTAGATTAGATTATAGCTTGATGCGCTAAAGGAAGTGTGTCGTGCCACTGAATTATCTCATGCCTCAAAATGAAACACTGCATCATACTTTTAATTTTCCCAAATTCAAGAAGTACTGACATCTTTCACTGTATGCTTTACCCCTTAGCGGGGAGCAATCCAAACCCTAGGAATTTATGAGGGGATTGGAGAATCTGGCAGATCCTTTTCTGATCCCTGCAGGGGAAGCAGCAGTAGCCCTTGGATCAACGACTTTTCATCCCTTGTAGGTCTCAGTGGCAGTTTCTTCTCTTGCCAATAATGATAAATGATAGACACTTTAATGAAGAATAGAAGCCAAAAGCTTCAAACACAGAAGATTATCTTGTTGGCTTCTCTGATTATGATTTTCTTATTACCAACCCCTTCCTTTTCCTGACTGTGGAGTGAGAAAGGAAGGAAGTCTGAGGAATTGTTAACAATCAGTTCTTTTTCCAACAGAAAGTCTCTCATTAACCAGCTTGAAAATAGCCGCAAAAAACTTTCAGTTGTAGTCCAGCATTGCCAATTTCTATTTCTTACAATTTTTCACATTATTGGACCAACACCTATCTTTATGATGAAGTTGATTGTTTCTCCACAGAACTTCCCAGTATGTGGGAATGTTTAGGAATAAAAAAAAAAGTTGGTAATCTCAACAAAGTTTTGCAATAGCAGTGGGAATGGGGAATCAGACCCTCCAGAGAGAGAAACTCTATGCAACCCTCCCACCCTTTCCCTTGAGAAGACTACTTTGGCATAGTCACAAATTAATATAAATTTCATACAATTAGAGCATTCAAGAAAAGGCAATAAGGACATATTCTGTTATCCTTATATTGATATTAAAAAATACTGAAAAAAAACTGTGGAAAAAAACTGTGGAACAGCAGCATGCATGAGACTGCATGAGTTTAGTGATTAACGGCAGAGTAAAAGATACAGGAACTAGAATCTGACTGACTTGAATTCATTGCTCAAATTACCTTAAATAATGTCATTTAAACTAAGTTCCCGTGATTTAATTTAAATGACATGAACTATGAAATCAAAAAGTAAAGTTATACAAATCAAGGTAAAAATAGTAGTAAACATATGATAGCTATGCAGTTTAAAATAAGAGGGCCAGAGAGATAGTTAAGTGGGTAGGGTGCCTGTCTTGCATGCACCCCATTTGAGCTCAATCCCCAGAACTTCATATGGTCCTAAACCCCTCCAGGAGTGATCCCTGGGCACAGAGTCAAAAGTAAGTCCTAAGCTCTACTGAGTATGGTCCCAAAACAAAGCAGAAGAAAAATTGTAAGTACTTTAGTATCTTTCTATTAGAGAAGAGGAATTTAACAAAAATGAAAATATGAGAAATTTGACTTCTTTAATACTGTTAGTTGACTCTTCAAAACTTTTTTCACACTGGTCTAATCACCCATTTAGAGATAATACCCTCAAAAACTAACCATTAAGAGGCCTATGAGACTAGCTAGAAAATAATGAATTGAGATATATATATATATTTATATATATATATTTTACAAAATATGACTATGTCCTAATACTGAAGTTAGACACTCTACCATTGCACCACGAGGTCACTATATCCTGATACTGGGTAAGTACAAAATACTCAAAGATGCATGGATGAACTAGACATAAGAGGCTGTCCTATAGTCACAAAGTTATGTTTTGTATTAAGTTAGTGTTTAAATAGTTTATATGTAAAATGAAATTCTAAGCTATGAAGTCAAAACTTCCGTGGAGTAGATTATTATTAAAATACATGTAGTGCAACTTCTCCAAAGACTATATTTCTAAAGGGTTCAGGTCTCTATAAAAAATGGGTTTGAGGGAGGGATATGAGTTCTGAAAGAAATAAGGAAAAGTTATTATAGAAATGTCTATAACCCACAATAAAAAGAAAGGAAACTGGAAACCCAGTAACAAATAACTCAAACTTTAACAATAACATAATTGTGTATATCTGGTTTCTTTACTCTCTCATTCTCTCTATATATCTTATTGTATAATTATTACATATTTATATATATCATGCATCTATATACTAAAACTATAAGGAAATGCCATTTATATGCAGTGTTTTACTGGAAAATAAAATGTTAAATTTTGAAATTTTATCACTATTAGTTATTCATTTTTAAGCCAGGCCCAAGTTTCATTCACCAATAGCTGCTCTCAAGAATGTAGTTAATTTACATTTAAAATAGGAGTAGCCTACTCTTTAAAAGCACAATGGTAAACACACCAATTTGACAATTACATTATTATGAGTATTTGCATAATCTGTCTTCCACACCTGTTCTTAATTTAAAGCAGCTGCAGGACAAATTATATCACACTAATCTTAATGGGTATTTTGTGCTCTAGACATGATTGCACCATCACATTTAAACAAAAAATTTCACTTTAAAATATTTTCTGAGTGAAAAAAATTGTAAATTTTTATAGAAGTCATAATATTTATTTTTCTACTATTAATTTGTAAAATAAGTACAAGATATAATGCTATCCATTACCACTTTTAATCTCCTCTGTTAACTGATATATGATAGTATTGATTTTTACATATAAAGTTATTTTTAATTGGGTAAGTGGTTAATTGTACGGAAAAAATATTTAAAAGAAGTATAAAATATAAATGGAAAGCTGCAGTAAAGAATGTAATCAGGAGTGTCACGGGAAATGTATTAATAGTCAAGCAAAATATGCAGATCATCTGGAAATAGGTTTGCAGTATAGTTAATTTCCTCTCTGGAACATGTTTTTAAAACTGGTTTCATTTAGGTTCTATCAAAACCTGACAGATTTACTTCCATCTTTTAAAGGATCAAGAGTGAGTTTGTGTTTTCAAACATATTCAGTGTCATCTAGAACAGTTTATTTTGTTACATATTCTATTCTTTGGATTTAAATCATTCTTCTAGATTCCAGCTGATGGAATATCAGAATTTGTAAGCTGTGGGAAAAATTGTGTCTCTTTCCTACTCTACTATGAGTGAGCGTAATTAATGTTTTTGAAAGATCTTACTTATTTCCTTTGTTTCCTAAAAAAATGAATAAGCATATACATATCTGTACACAAATTGATGTGGTCCACTCAAGGCTCATATATTTATTTTTATACAGCTGACTTTCAAGAAGTAAATAGTAACTTTAAATAGTAATAGGCTGAATTCTCATTCACTATTCTTTAGAATTCGAGTTTTACAAGCACTTTCACTGTATTAGAAGAAACACAAAACAAATGTATCTTAAATTTCTATATTATTTAATGCACATTATTTTTCAATGATTATCACATAAGAGAACTAGGCTGAAGAGAGTTAAGTGGTATGCCAAGATTCTTATAAGCTCTAACAGTGTTATTTGTTAGAACTACTCTTACCCAATACCCCTATAAGTCCTGGATGTTGATTTTAATGAATAACTCTTATTATAATAAATAGGAACTAATACTTACTAATCGAAAATTTCAAAGCATTTTTGGGTCACAGTGTTTGAAATATTTCAACTCATAGTTGTAAATGTAATACAAAACACTATCTTGAGTGAATTTCAAGTAAAATAAGGTAAAGGTAAAGGCCCTCCCGTTGATCATCGATTTGCTCGAGCGGGCCCAGTAACGTCTCCATTGGAGACTTTGTTGTTACTGTGTCTGGCATATCGAATACTCTCGGTAGCTTGCCGGGCTCTCTGAGAGGGGCGGAGGAATCGAACTTGGGTCGGCCATGTTGGCCGCATGTAAGGCAAACGCCCTACCCGCTGTGCTATCGCTCCAGCCCGCAAGTAAAATAACTTTTAAAAAAATATGTACACATACATACTGCATTTTTTTTAATCAAGAACCAAAGAATCTGACAATTATTTTATTAATAAATGGTTCAGGCAAGAAAGCCAAGTTATAATGATTATAAAAAAAAGTAGTTTTCATGGTTCTATAAAAGTATGCATTCAAGTAATCCTTATTTTGTTTTTCTTGATTAAAAATTACAGATATAGATAATTGAAACCCAAGCACAAAAATTTGTAAGTCTACAACTGTACCTCATGATGTCTCACTAATAAAAAAAAATAAAAATAAAATAAAAAAATTACAGATATAGGGGCTGGAGCAATAGCACAGTGGGTAGGGCGTTTGCCTTGCACGTGGCCAACCCGGGTTTGATTCCCAGCATCCCATATGGTCCCCTGAGCACGACCAGGAGTAATTCCTGAGTGAAGAGCCAGGAGTAACCCCTGTGCATTGCCAGGTGTGACCCAAAAAGCAAAAAAAAAAAAATACAGATATAATTGAGCACACAGGACAGGACAGTGCATTAGTACATAAACTTGTATGTCATGGGGTTTGTGGACATAATCAAATGCAAATAGTATATATATATATGTATATATATAGTGAGTTATACAAACTGCCTAATATTTTAGCAACCAATTTTGCTTTCTCCCACGTATCAGATTATTTTTCCACTTTTATTAAGAAATAATTGACATATATCATTGTATGAATTTAAGGCAAAAATCACAATAATTTTTTTATATATGTAACAAACTGATTACCACAATAGGTTTAGCTGATATTCACATTCTCGAATAGCTGATACAATAAAAAAGGGAAAATAGTAGGGAAAAACTTAATGGGTCTTGAAATTCCACCTTTTATTTGCATTTATTACTAAGGCAAAAACCATCTAATTGTTCAACTTAAAAACTTTTGACATGTAAGATAAAAAAGCTGTTTTTTAAAACAAAAATATATTCATATAGTGAAACATTAAGATACCGGATTTTTAGAGTTAACGATGGAGGCAAATGTTTTCAGATACAGAAAAAAAGAAAAGGAGATTATGTAATTAATATGTCCCAGCTCACTAAGTTCATGTAAGAGTAAGTAGAACTGGAATCAAATACTCCTCCTGAAAATCACAATGTTTTGTTTCTTACATTTCTAACAAAGTACAAATAATACCAAAAGGTATCTGTCCTCTTTTATGATCCCAAACTAAGCTCTACTTCATTAAATAGAACCACAGCATACCAAATTGCATTCATTTCTGTGCTAGATTTGTGATGCCACATGAATGTACACATAAATGTGAAGGCAAACACACGTGTTAAACAGGGTCAGTAGGAGTATTGATGAATTTAAATTTTCCACATTTATGTTTGTTGCCTGATTTATACTTGCAAGTAAACAATCATTTAAAAAGATGGCTACTTGCACAATGAAAGCAGAATTTAGGACAGTAGCTGTAAACATTTTTCATAAAACTATTTAAAATTCATCATTCGAGCTAGGGATATAATGAATAATGGGCTCAGGGACCATTGCTGATGATGCTGAGTACAAACCCTAACGCCCCACTTGCAACAGAGGTGCTCAGTGCCTGGAGTCTTCACTTTGACTGAAGTCTTCATTTAAAAAAATAACAAAACTGGTAATGAAGAAAATAAATTACTACTAGCTTTGGCCAAATTATTTATAATGCAAATCAATTATCAAAATTTCTTTTTGTCCTTGTCGATTTGGGTAAAGCCCCTTTGTGAAAGGCTCACCCATTTTTCTTCCTGTAATTTCTACCACACTGATGATTATCCTCATGCTTGTTTTCACCGTTCAATGTCACTATTACATGCAGGAACTCAGTTTTAAACAAAATTTAAAGTGCTAAAAATAGAGCTCTGGAGGCACAAAAGTGAAGAAAACTTCATTCCCCTTCGTCTGGAAATGATATCTGATTCACTATACACTTAAAGAAAACCCCAATTTATGCCATAGAACATTCTAAAAAGCCTTAACTGTCAAACAAGGTGCCTGCCCCCTTCTTAAACCACTGAATTTTATTTAAAATAGCTTAGAAGAATGGTTATTATACCAATTTTTTATCTAGCCCGATTGTCAACTCCCTGAGGTAGGAATATCTTTGAATTCCCTATGGTTCTCAGTGTCTGCTTAGCGAACTGTCTAGCATATTGGAGGGCATTTAGTCATGTTTCTTTGATGGATTGATTGACTGAAGACATAAAGTCTATGGAAATGCTGTAAACCAATTTTGAAACTTTATCGCCATTGTTTAGCTTGTGATTTTTTTCACTAGAGCATGATAATCATTTGTTTCATATGAAATTCTATCAAGTATGCCTTTTGCAACTTATTTCTATACTGCTTCTGAACTTTCTTATAATGAACTAAATTCCTGCTAGAACTGAATAGTAAACAAAAATTTAGAATGAAAAATGAAATATATCAGCCACTCTGCCTTAGGCATATTTCATATTATCCAACAGGATATCAAGTAATATGTCAGTGCTTAAGTCATTGTTTTAAATTATGTTCTCAAGATATAGTCCTATCAATTAGTCCAAATAATTATTAGAACAGATCATTTTTTTCAAGACATTGCATATTGGGACTGGACAGATAATATAGGTCTTACGGTGCTTGTCTTGTATATGGCCAACTCAGGTTTGATACCTGATACCACATACGGTTCCCAAGCACTGCCAGGAGTAATCTGAGAGCAAATATGGGTTAGTTCAAAAACTTAACTAAACTAGAGCAATTTATATTTGTTAGACATTGTAAATCAATGTGATCTTGAACTTTTCGGCATGGTTAAGATGGATCTCATAAGTAACCTATTTGTCAGTGTTCCATCAGAAGTTTGGGTATTTATAGTACAATTACAAGATTTGAAGTGCTTGTATTTTCAAACACCCAAGAATCAATAATCACAAAGTAATGATGGCCACAAAGTAATTTTACTACACATACACATATGAATCATTGTTTTACATATAGCAGTATTAATATTATGGTATTTAACAAAGAGATTCTAAAATAGGGCTTGAAGGCCAGATTTTGAAAGAAAAAGAAAGTGGGTGGAAGGAGAAAGACAGGAAAAAGGAAAGGAAGAAAAAAATGAAAATTTTCTTCATTGGGAAAATGAGCTCTCAACTACAAAGTTAGTTGCTATTCCTCCCTACTACTTTGAACTTCCTGATCTAATACTTATGCATGTAAATATCAGAAATAAAAATTTCAGAAGAGCAGGATTTCTTAAAAAGCAGACAAATCTTTCAAAAAACTAACAAATTTACTATAGAGAAATAGTATGGTTTATTTAGACCATTTTCTTTACTTTTCAAGTTCATGAGATATTTCTCTAAAGAGTTTATTACAGTATCTTCATTGTTAAAAGGATAAAACACAATTTTATTAACTCTAAAATCAAGACTCTTTAAGAAGATGAATTAATGAACTCATTCTTGATAATTACGCGAAAACATGAAGTCGAAATTATTAAAAAGAGTAAATCATTTACAGTTTCTGAGATCTAAACAAACAATAAATTTTTATTCTCATGGTGCTCTGGATGAAGTGATGACAAAAAAAAATAAGCTAGATTTGATTTTTTTATTTGAGTAGAGTCACAGAACAGAGATCTCTCCTTATTCCCTAAGAATGGTCAGCTTTCAAACAAGTAGCCTCTAAGAATAAAATTTTATTTCTGTCTCCAGTCTCTTGTGCATCCTCATATTAAGAATTCTTAAGGAATCCTGGATACTACAAGAGGTAAGGTACTTGCCTTATTTGCAGCTGACTGGTTTGAACCTCCAGCATCTCATGCGGTCCCCTGAGCACCACTAATGGTCACACCAGTGTATAGAGCAGAGCCTAGTCCTAAGCGTTGCATAATATCCCCTCACACCCCTCCCTCAAACCAAACATTCCCACATACACATGCACACATAGGAATTTTCTTTTTGGGGGGCATACCCCACTATGCTCAGGGGAACGTATGTGGTGCCAGGGCCTGAACCTTGTTTGTTCTTGTGCAAGGCAGCCACCTAAACCCCAATGCTATTTATCCAGTGCCCATTTTTGAGATTATTTAAATAGAATATGAAGGGTAATGGGAAATAAGTTACTTGATAGAACTGATATTCACTGTGGATTCTTGGGAAAGTTACTGACCATTTCCAGTTCTATTTCCTCATAGAGAGACTATCAATAATTCTGATCTTTGTGTGTGTGTGAGGGGATATGCCCATTCAGTAACAAAGTATTCGCAACATAATATAGAGGAGGGACTTAACTGTCACATGAACAAGATTTCTTTGGAACTCTTAAATTCTCACAGAGGTATAAATCTATAAAAATACTATGTTAAGGAGGCCCCCTTGGGTTCCAAGAACATCTGAGAAAGGCCACAGGAGAAAAATCTTATACACAGGATTTCACGGCATGATACTGGGGGGAAACAGTAGGCCAGGAACCACAGAAAGACAACAAGGGTGGAAGGGCAGGGATCACAGTAGGAAAAAGGCTGAGTAATATTGGTTTAAAAAGGTAAAGGCAAAGGCCCTCCCGTTGATCATCGATTTGCTCGAGCGGGCCTAGTAACGTCTCCATTGGAGACTTTGTTGTTACTGTGTTTGGCATATCAAATACTATCGGTAGCTTGCCGGGCTCTCTGAGAGGGGCAGAGGAATCGAACTCGGGTCGGCCCTACCCGCTGTGCTATCGCTCCACTTCCAATACTCATACTCAATATTGGTTTAACCTAGTAATATTGGTTTAACTGTAACCTGACTTACAGTTACAAGCACAGTAATATCTGGCTAAAGTTAGGAAAATTTATATAACTACAATCCTAATTTATGTATGTTCATTTTCTTGGGTCTTCCCCTTCCACATGCCACCTGCAGTGATAATTTCACTTACTGGTGCAGATCTGACCATTTGGATATTTTAGCTTCATTGTTGCTAGAAGAAAAACTTAAAATTTAAAATCCACCTTCAATCTCTGAAACTAGGTTTGCTAAGGGGTCAGAGAGTAGAGAGAGGGCTGTGAATGACTTATAGACAGTGGTTGAGGGGTGCTGGTTCTCTAGTGGTGATTATGGGGCAGTGACATTGTATCTCTAAAACAGTGATTATTAACATGATTATAAGTCACAGTGCCTAAATTAAAAAAATGATACATATAATTTGTCTACGGCATTGATTTTGTTTACCATCCTTCAGTGAATAATTTGCCTCTCTAAATGCAAAATGTGTGTTTGATTTACCTGTTTAAATGTAGGGTTTATTATTATTTTTATTATTATTATTATTATTATTATTATTTGAGAGGGGCAGTTCTGAGAGGAGGAGAAGCTCTAGGTAGTGCTCAGGGCTTACACCTGAGCTAGGGATCACTCCAGATGATGCTCAGGATGGTGCCAAGGATTGAAGCTGGTTCTGCTTGGTGCAAGGCTGACACCTTACCCATTGTGCTACCTCTTTGACCTTAAACTTTTCAGTTGTTCCTTTAACTCTCTATGTATATTTCACCAGGTTGCCCCACCAACTCTGTCCATCTTCTTTATTTTTGGTAAGGGTAATCTCTCAACAGGTTCTTCAGTGGGTCCTGGGAATATTCAGCACGTTTTGCCAACCATGGACCATGGTATGCATGAGGCATACGCCCTAAACTATGTACTATATCCCAGTCCTATTCTCTTTGCTTTTGGAGCAAATCCCTAAAAGAGAAGAATGACCTCTGCTTAGCACACTTCATATTGCACTTTACCTCCTACTGAATATATATGATAACTTAAGTAAACATATCACTTATACTTAAACTTATCAAAATTTGCATAAAGTACCACAATCTATTGACAACCACAATAACCCACAGGTGTGTGTCTTTAAATTTATTAGGCTATAAAACAAATAGCATCTCTTGTCGCTAACATATCTCAAATTGTTAAAAAATAAATTTCATTGAGCCTCAGGGCTTCATGTGTTGGTACTATCAGTAAACTGGCCAGCTTAATTTTATATCCCGAACCTCTGTGCTGCCTTCTTTACCAAAAGTAACCAAACTTCATTCAATATGACAAAGCACCTGCTTAACTATGCTCAGCTTCAGAGATTCAGTTGAAGAGATGAATGCCGCCGTGATACTGTTCAGGACAATTGCAAGAAAACAGAAGTCAGTATCAGAGGTTTCTGGGAAACTCTCTGATTAAATGGGGATGTGTTAGCTGCCACAAACATTTATATTCTGCCTTTTCCCTTTTAACTTCCCTTTTTTTTTCTGTGTGGAACATGATGTAGTACCTGGGGAAAGGGCAGCAAAGTTTTGATAATGAAGACAGAGTAGGAGGCTTAATGGAACTTTGGTCTTTGGTGGCATCCTTGAATCCCCCAAATCTTGAATGTCAGTCTATGGAGTTCATGTTTCATGAAAAAAATAAAATCCATAATAGAAAAAGAGTAGTTTCAAACTGCATATTATATATAAATATCACTGTCACTGTCCTCCTGTTGTTCATCGATTTGCTCAAGCGGGCGCAGTAACATTGTGAGACTTGTTACTGTGTTTGGCACTTCAAATACGTCACGGGTAGCTTGCCAGGCTTTGCTCTAAGGGCGAGATACTCTCAGTAGCTTGCCGGGCTCTCCGAGGAATCAAACTCGTGTAAGGCAAACGTCCTACCCGCTGTGCTATTGCTCCAGCCCTGGATATAAATATCATTTAGTGGAAATATCTCATTCATATAGCTAAAGTAGCAGATAAATGATTCAAAATACTTATATATCAGTATTTCATGTAGAAAATAATACTTGATGATATCTAATAAATCCATACATCTCATTTGTAAACTTGTGAATTTCCAATACCATGCTATTAAGATGACTTATTTACAGTTCTCTAGTAAAATTATCATTGATATTTAGTGGGGTCAGAAGCATGACAGGTACAAAGTAATGAGCAGTATTATTTTGTCCAAAAGTATAGACTAAATAAGCTGTAAAGGTATTATAGTCAGTTAAACACTTATGTGCAGCATAAAATCTGTAGGCAAGGAGAAAGAAATGATAAAGAAATATTTAGACAAATATAAAAATATTTATTATGATTGTTAAAATATATTGCATTGTTATCTCTTGAGGGAAATGAATCAGTTGAAGTGTTGTTCATAAAAAGACTGCCTAACAAGAGCAAAGACAAAATATGTTGATAATGTGAGGGGACTGACTAATGCGACGTGAATAGTGTCATCTTATCACATTTTTTTGTGTACTTATAAGTTCTTTTCTTCAAAAACCAAGATGCTAATAAATGCCATACATTCATACTTGTTTCCTCATATACCATAGACTTTATACCACAGTTATTCTCATGAAGAAGAAGCAATTTAATTTGATGGATTCAATTCAATTTTGCAATTCAATTTTAGCATTTACTATATACCAAACATTCTTAGAAATGAAATGTAATCTCTGCCCTCCAAGGGTATACAGTCTAAGACTTAGATAGGGAAGCAGTCAAATACCTGCAATGAATGTGCTGTAATATATCTTTATAAGTATCACATGTAGGATAATAAAAGTTTGATATAGGATCTGGAAATTTACAGGAGCATGAGGGATTATTTATCTTTGAAAACTTAAAAAGATTCTAGGGAGTTGTATCTTTAAGCTTGTATAGGAAATTGGTAACTTTTGAAGAAGTTGGGGTAGAAATTATTTTTTTCTTTATGGTTTATGGTAATCTGAATGTATATGAGATTGATAGAAAGTAAATAGTATGTTTCAAACATTAAACATATAAAATAAAAACATTAAAGATGATCCTACAGTTCTAAATTATAACTTCATAACTATAAATGAGGAAACAAACCAAACTGAAAGGCTGAAGAACAGTGCAATTTATGTTTTACATAAGGGGGGTGGAATATGACATAATTTTAAAAGGCATTTAAAAGTGCACATGTAAGATGACATAACTCAAAGTAGACACAAATATTGGTAAGAGGATAAAAATAATTTAATTTTGCAAAATTACTGGAAATAATTTAACTTTGCAAAAAGAAAAAAAAACTGATATGAGTTGAAGTGCCCTAATAGAAAACAATAATAACAACAATCAGAAAATGCACATCTGTCAAGGAGAAATGAGGAATATAATAGGTTTACAGACTAGCAGCATCCGTTGGGTTGCAAATATTTATGAAAAACCTATGATGTGAAAGACATTGGGAATATTATTATGAATCAGACACAGTTGGAGTTTTCAGAGAACTTACAGTAATGATGAGTCAATGTGATGCATATGAGAATAAAAGTCAGGGACAGGAGTATCAGACACTTGGCAGGGTAGAGGTATGGTTTATCCATCTGAACCACAGAACTGAAAGCGCGAGGTCCATGCTTTGAACAACCAAACTTGGGGCTGGATAGGGCGTGACCAGGTTCAATTCCCAGCATCCCATATGGTCCCCCGAACACTGCCAGGATTAATGCCTGAGTGCAGAGCCCGGAATAACCCCTGTGCATCGCCTGGTGTGACCCCAAAAAGCAAACAAACAAACAGAAACCCAACCAAACTTAAAAATGGGCCTGTCGAGGAGGCAGTGGCGGGGGGGACCGTTGGGGGGTGGGGTGGGGATTGGCCATGGACTGCAGAACACAGAAAGGAGAAAGAGGAGAAAGACAGAGAGGGAAAGCGACAAAGAGGTATAGCAAGATGTGAACAGGAAGTAATGGAAGTAATGTGGGGCACAAGTCAAAGGTCTCAGGCACATCGCTTGTGAAGAGAAATGGTGTTACAGCACAGCGGTAGGGCATTTGCCTTGCACGCAGCCAACATGGCTGACCTGAGTTCGATTCCTCAGCCCCTCTCGGAGAGCCCGGCAAGCTACCGAGAGTATCTCGCCGGCACGGCAGAGCCTGGCAAGCTCCACGTGATGTATTCGATATGCCAAACACAGTAACAACAAATTCTCCAATGGAGACGTTACTGGGCCCGCTTGAGCAAATCGATGATCAATGGGAGGGCCTTTACCTTTACCTTACCTTTAAGTTAATGACACTGAATACAGGAGATCCAGACCACAACTATAGCACTGTCTTCCCACTGTTCATCGATTTGCTTGAGCAGGCGCCAATAACATCTCACAACAAATTGTGAGACTTGTTACTGTTTTTGGCATATAGAATACGTCACAGGTAGCTTGCCAGGCTTTGCCGTGTGGGCGAGATACTCTCGGTAGCTTGTTGGGCTCTCTGAGAGGGATGGAGGAATCAAACCCAGGTTGGCTGCATGCAAGGCAAACACCGTACCACACAACCAAACTTAAAAATGGGCCTGTCAAGGAGGCTGGCTATGGTGGCGGAGAAAACCTGGGGACATTAGTAAAGGAAATAACACTGGTGGTGGGTCTGGTGCTAGAACACAGTTTGCCTAAATCTCCATTATGAATAACTTTGTAAACCATACTGTTTTAATTGAAAAATAAAAATTTTAATTAAAAAAGTATGAACACTGCACAGAAATTTTCTAGATGAAAAGACATTAGAGCAGATTAAGAGAAAGAGCCTAAACTCAACCATCAATAACTTCATAAATCACAGTTTTTCATTTAAAACAGTATTAAAAGAGGAGAGATTATCTTTGTGGAACAGAAGCAGTATTATAGAAGCTCTAGCAGTTTGACATTGCTGCTCATATGTAGGGCTGCCACACAGTCCTCCCGTTGTTCATTGATTTGCTCGAGCAGGCACCAGTAACGTCTCCACTGTGAAACTGGTTGTTACTTTTTTTGGCATATTGGATACACCACGGGGAGCTTGCCAGGCTCTGCTGTGTGGGCAGGATACTCTTGGTAGCTTGCTGTGCTCTCCGAGAAGGGCGGAAAAATCCAATCCAGGTTGACCGCATGCAAGGCAAATGTCCTACTCTCTGTTCTATCATATAACAAGCAAAATGTGATGCACGAGGATGTGGCTCTTTGACAGAAACATGAGGCACTCGGTGAGGATTCCATCAGAGGCAGTGGGGGAAATTCCCAAAATGTTACTGGTAAAGACAACAAAGGCACAAAAGAAAAGAACTAATTTTAAAGAAATATGTTTTTACTTACAGATTCTAATATATAAAGGGAGTTTAAATTGGGTAGAGATAATATAGAATGAGGCAATTAGAAAGCAGGGTCCCCCCCCCTTTTATTTTAAATCCAAGAGAGTTCATTACTGAAGATATTATGTGGTGAAATGATAGTAGAAAGAATAAAATCCTGACAACATTCTTGGGAGCAATTAAGGTAAAAATGGGCTGAGAGGGAGATCTCAGAAACACTGCTGAGGAGCATTTATTATTTTATTTTCTTTTTAAAAAAATTCTATCTTATTTTTATAAAATAGTTTACAATATTTGATTAAACTTAACAATCGAACACCAACGCCACCACCATTACACCTTTCCACTACCATATTTTATATGTTTCCATTCTGAACCCCAAGTCCTGTCCCGAAGCAGAACAAAATAATTTATTTTGTATTGTTTGTTATGAACAAAACACTGAAAATGCTCCAAAACACTTTCCTTAGGGGAGAGTGTGTGAAGATTATTGAATTTCACCCAGGGGCTATTATGCCCTTCTATTAGTGATTACTAATATGTTGTTAAATTAAACCCCACCTAATGTGGTGTGCTACTCCTGGAATATGAGTGTTGTGAGGTACTGACCTCTTGGTTCAGGATTTCGGCTGCTGGGGCTGGGTCCCTTGGAGCTGGGAGAGGCCTCACCCATGACCCAGAGACTCATTGTCTTTCTCTCTCCGAAGAGAGCATAAAATGACACATGCCACAGCTATGCAGCTGGACCCCGTACCAGGCTGTTTCATTTGGAGTGCCCGGATGGGGGCAGATGAGACCCCTCTCTGCCCCAAGAGATCAAGCCACAGAAGCTGAAAACCTCCACTAGCCTCAGGAGCATTTCTAATCAGCTTGGATTTTAAGACACATGTAAACGGACAAGCAAAACAAAGCATGTAACTAAGATGAATCAACGGTTAAATCTGAAATGAATTTGAGTTATTACTAACTTTAGCTTTTTCATTGTGTAGTTTGGTAAGTTTATTGTCAGAGAGGAAAGAAATGGAATAGTATATTAATAATTTGAATACAGTGCTTATCATATTACCATTAGTTTTGTCACTATTATGGAACTACTTTTCTGCTGCGAAGAGTAGTTCGAGTTTCCTACATACAACTTCTGTAGACCACATGAAGTAGAATCTCCAGGTGAGTGTAAAATATTAAAAGTTTGTTTTATTGGAGTAAATCTGCACATTATCTAATACAGGCACAAAACATTGCAAATTGACTGTAAATGCTAAATTTCATTTACCATTAAAACTCCAGCTACATCCTTCCCCGTACAATTTATGCCTTTTCCCCAATTTACATCCTGCTTTCTCTCTACCTTTCTGGTAACCAATAATTAGGTATTATAGTCTTCAGGCCTATTCTTGATTTATTGAGTTAACTCATTCATTTGGTTTTCTATGTAGTACATATACATGAAATTATAAATTATCTTTCTTCGAGTTACATGATTTTTCCAAGATCCAATCACTTTGTTTTTACTTGAGTAGTATGGACTCAAAATTCTCCATTTTTAAAAGGTTTTCAACTAATTTCTTAGATTTAAATTTCATTTGCCTAAATGGAACAGAAGCCAGCAAAAGGGTGTGGTAATGGTTGTTAACTAAGTGAAATAATTCTGCAGAATAAAGAGAAGGTTTGGGGAGAAACTAGAATGTGAAATACATTTTTATTATTAATCTGTTTTTAACCCGCTTGGTCACATGCTTGGTTCAAATAAAGAAATTGGATTCTTTATTTTGTTTGCTTCCACAAATTTGTTCCATTGAAGGATTTGCTATGGTTTTTCTGCGAGAAAACAGATTTTTCTCATGTCAGCACATCCTAATGTTCAGCATGTTCCTTGGTTTGTCACTTGAGAACGTGCAGTAGCACTAGCAGTAGAATATATCAAGGTAGCAGCTTTTACAGAAATACAAGTGTTAGAATTAGAAGTGTAAGAATTTATATACTGTGCAAAGGAACTTTCTACTTTGTTTTAAAAACCTGCTTAACTACCAAGTACTACAGATTCTAGGCTGTACTTATACAACTCTAAAAACTAGAGTGTATATAAATGCTCAAACAAGATCATCTTTTAAAAATAATACCCAAATTTAGCCAATTTAAATATAATACAAGACACTGAATTGTGAGCAGAGTCTAAACAGAACATAGAAGTTGAGGGGTAAAATGCCAAACTCAGAATGCTCAGCCCTAATGGCCCAGTGACCAGGAATCATTCAAATAAAGCACTGACTCATCAGTAGGAACTTCCAGGAGGCAAACCCCTCATACCTTAGATTCTTCCTTCTCCATGCTCTTAAGAGACATCCTAGGCAATTCTAAGAACTCCAGGTAACTTAATAATGTCACTGAAGATAATAACTAAGAAATAAATATTCAATGAGTTGCTCAATTCTTCAAATAAAAAATCATCAAGGAAAGTAGGAGAAGCTTGTTTGTTGATTCCAGATTTTCCTCATAAATGCTAGATTGGAAGATCTAATAGAGTGCACCCTTAACATCCAAAGACGTAGACAAATGATTTGCTCACTTTCAACTTACCCCCCAAATTGCATTCTACCTGCGAAATTCATTAAGGTATGAAACTGAACAAATAATTTTATCAGGATGATTGAATCCTGGTCTTTGACTTAAGTGCATAAAAAAATTCATTGATTTTTACAAATTTCTGTATCACAAATGTAGTTTTGTTATTTTTCTTTACTTGATTTCACCAACAAAAAAACTATGATATAAAACTTATTTTATTTTAATTGAGGTGAAGCTTATTTTATTTTCACTGGCATTAACCAGGATATGAATTGCACTGAAAATTGGGATAAATTTAACTTCTGTTACTTTGTACATAACAATGGTAGCTTAATTCAGAACAAGGGTAGAATTGAAAGGAAGACTACACATCTCTCTCCATATTTTTGACTGAGAAGTATATAATTTAAAGATCCATGAAGCTCCCAGGATGCAGAATTTATGAATGACAAGGGTCTACTATGATTAATTCTTATGAATGATTTCTTGATCATTAAATCAATAAACACTACTATATTATTGCAAGGTTTTACTATGCATTAAGTACATTTAGGAAAAGCAATTTGATGTCCAGCCAAAAATTAACTTCAAATCATGTGTCTTCGAAGGGCAGTGTACGATTTTCATTTTAAGATAGTGCCACAAACATTGCTGAAAGAACAACTCATTACATTTTTGTTTCAAATGCTTCCAAGTTCAGTTATTAAAATAATCACAATCAGCACAATCTATGACAATAATCTTTATCTTGAATATTTCTTAATCAGTTTTCTAAGAATTCTGACAAAGAAATTTAAACCATTCTGACAGTGACTTTTAGAGTCAACTATTTGTGCCACAGTAACAGGCAGTAACTGTTAGCGATTGGAAGTTTCTAACACAAAATTAGATGTGTCAGGCTTCTACAACCTAAAACCATGCCTTCTGGACAGCTGAAACGCCAATAGAGATCTGCATTTTTATTAATATTGGAACTTAAAGCAGCATCAAGGAAACATAAAAGAAGTTATAAAATATTTTCAATATGGACTGATTGAAAGGAAGGCCTAGGGCAGGCTGGTCCTGCAGGTCCTGGAGGTGCCCTGGAAAGAAGTGGTGATTCCCCGGGGCTAGTAGGATCTGATCCCAGAAGTGGGAGTTACACAGCAATGATGACCCCAGCAGCTTCCTTTCATCTAGAACCAGGTTCACTGGCACACTTATGTACTACCCACCCAACTGATAATCAGGTGGTACCTACACCGCTGACGCTCCTGGCCTACGTGTGTGCAGGTCCCTCGCCCTGCTGGCCACAGGAGAGATTGCCTATGGTTGTAGGAACCTGTAGTCCACAGGAGTGATGGCCAGTTACCTAGGACCCGCACGGGACACACATCTTTGACCAGGTAACTGGGGATAGCCCCCGACAGGAAGGTTTCGGGGGACATGGGCTTTGCTTGCTTCTACCCCAGTTTCCTCTGGGTCTGACCCATGCGCTGACTTGTTCAGAGTCTGTTCATTCATGTCAGCTACATCCAGGGTGGCACCTTCCCATCCCTCGAACCACATTCCACCCAGCCCTAAGCTCTCTGGGTACCCGCCTCAGCACTTGGGTTCTCTGACCAGGCCTGATACCCCAAAGTGAGAGGGACTGGGGGACCAGGGTAGGACAGCAAGATTGATGAGTACCTACTCTGGTACTTCTGGGCTAAGGACGAGTTTGGGAGGCCGGTCCTGGAGTGAGAGTGCAGGCAGTGATGCCCAGGCTAGGGGCATCCAGGTGGGGACATCCACTGGAGAACAGTGTTGCCCTGGGCTGCCTGCCTCATGCTACTCATTTTTAGACTCCGTTTTTACTGCTTTTAAGATTTATTTTTAAGCTTCAGTGTTGTTTTAATACAATATGTACCCATCTGGACTTCAAAAAATTATTTGTTTGATGTGTGCTCAACTTCCTTTCTATATGGGGTTATAACTATCCATAAAAAAGTTCTCAGAGCTACCATATGTATGATCCTGGCACCCCCATGTGGTCCTCCCAAGGGCATCATAGGTAATTTGAGTGCAGAGCCAGGGGTAATCTCTGAGCATCCCCGGGGGTTCCCAGTTGTGATGGCCTCAGATGTTGTCTCTCCTCCATGTTTCTCTCTGAGTGGTCCTAGTAGTTCTACATTAGACCTTTTCATCCCATTGTTCATTTATTTTAAACTTTTGTCTCCTAACATTTCAGAGCTGAATTCGTAGTAGTTCCTTAACATCTATCTTCCATTGTACAAATTATTTCTTTGGATCAACTAAATTTTTTGGTTATCCAGTAAATAAATTTGCAGCTGATAATTTAATTTTCTATTTGGTTCTTTTTGAAATGTATTTTCTCACTGGGGGGCTCTTTATCCCCTGCTGAACTTGGGAGCCCAGGGTCCATCCCTTGCAGTACTGTCTGAATAGAGTAAACTAAATATCTACATACTCCTTTGAAAATATGGTTTTGATCAGGTCTAGCAGGACTGGGGTTGACTAGAGCTACCTCTGAGGTCACCAGGACTATACCTAGAAGTGTCTGAGGTCAGTAGGCATTAACTTACACTCCCTTATGTGGACTCAAGCCTTCTGAGCAATCTCCTGACCCCTTACTTGCGTGATTAGTTTGCATAGTCTCTTTACTCATTTTTACCACGTGTATCTTTTATTTGTTTATTTATAATTCATGTCTTATTTTATATGCCTTTGTCTGGTGTTTTGTTTGGTGTCACACCTGGCAGTACTTGGTAGTTACTTTGTGCTGAGGGGTCACGCCAAGTGCTGCTTGGGGACTAGGAGGGGCTAGGGATGGAATCTAGGCCCCCTGCATGCAAAGCATGAGTTCAGCCCATTAAGCTCTCTTGCCAACCCATATATTTCTTTGAATTTTTTAAATTGATTTTATTTTAAAAATTTGTTCACAATAGTTTGTTACATTTAATATTCCTACACCAGTCCCACCACCATTACACCTATCCAACACTGTATTTCAAATGTTTCCACCCTGACCCCCAAACCTTGCCCCCAAAGCAGGATCTAAATAATTTATTTTGTATTGCTTCTTATGAATAATCCACTAAAAGTGATCCAAAAATGTTTCCTTAGAGGAAAGTATGTGAAGATTGTTGTATCTCACCCTGGAGCCAGTAAGCCCTTGTATAAGAGATCACTAACATACAAAATATTGCACAGCCGCAAATGCAGCCACGTGATCCAGGAATTCTAAAATTTTAAATACAGTTATGCAGCTAAAGTTAATTTAATTTTTTTAACTGGATGGTGAGCGATAGCACAGCGGGTAGGGCATTTGCCTTGCACGCGGCCGACCCAGGTTCAATTCCTCCATCCCTCTAGGAGAGCCTGGCAAGCTACCGAGACTATCCCACCCGCACGGCAAAGCCTGTCAAGCTCCCCATGACGTATTTGTTATGCCAAACACAGTAACGACAAGGCTCACAATGCAGATGTTACTGGTGCCCACTCTAGCAAATCGATGAACAATGGGAGGACAGTGCTACAGTACTACAGTACTACGGACTGAATTGACAGAGATGAAGTAAATGAACAAGACTGATTACATAATGAAATAAAAAGAATGATAACAGAAGAAAGTAGAGTACAATGGTAATTCTAGCAGAAAATCTTGAAGAAAATCAAGCAGAAATACATAAAGATAGAAAGATATGAATAGAATCCAGAGGAGACCCAGTGAATCTTAAGTGTAAGTGAAATTCCAAATAATTTCACCTCTTATCTTTAATCATGTACTGACACTGCCCTTCTCTTTGTCATTAAATTTAGCTTGTACAACACCTCCAAACATTTTGAAGACAAAATTCACAGTCTAAGTCTTAAATCCCACAGAGCAGTCCCTTAGCAATATTTTCTTCCTTCCTTCCTTCCTTCCTTCCTTCC
This sequence comes from Sorex fumeus, assembly GCF_029834395.1. Classification (NCBI taxonomy): domain Eukaryota; kingdom Metazoa; phylum Chordata; class Mammalia; order Eulipotyphla; family Soricidae; genus Sorex; species Sorex fumeus. Next base: position 17,643,317 of record NW_026606094.1, read on the forward strand.
TTCCTTCCTTCCTTCCTTCCTTCCTTCCTTCCTTCCTTCCTTCCTTTCTCTTTCTTTCTTTCTCTCTTTCTTTCTTTCTTTCTTTCTTTCTTTCTTTCTTTCTTTCTTTCTTCTTTCCTTTCTTTCTTTTCTCTCTCTCTCTCTCTCTCTCTCTCTCTCTCTCTCTCTCTCTCTCCCTCTCTCTCTCTCTTTAGTGACGATGGAGAAGTCCAGGGAACATATACTTAAAATAAGAATGGATTAATGGGAAAAAAAAACAAGTGCTTGCAAAAGGCTGAGAAAAGATTACTGACCTACTCTAAGACTTTTTTTTTACAGACAGAACTTATGGAAACTCAGTAAAAAGATTGCAATTATTACAATCTGAGAAGCAAAAATACAAGTATGAATCCTCGGGTTTCTGCTTCATTTTCATGGAAAAGCAAGGATTTTTTTTATTGTTGATCAGTTTAATATGTTACTGGTGAATCACAAAGGAGGGGGTGAAAAATCACTAGTATTGAAATTAAACATTATATATATGAAAATGTTCATCTTCATGGAACAGCTTGATATGAGTGATTAGTTCCATCTCTTAAAATGTTCCTTTTCCTTCATCTTACAAGATTAAATAATATTAATTTCATTCTATCCTCCCCTTTTAAATTCTGCTTCTTTTTACAGCTCCCCAAGTATGTAATCATTACTGAGTTCCTCTGTGAAAACATTTTCTTCAGAAATGTATTGTTAATTTTACTCATCTATCATTTTATTTCAATTGCATGTATCTAGTTCTAATTTTCTTTCAAGTTCTAATTTCCTAAAATTTTCCTTTATGGTTTAATTTTCTTTTATTTTGTAAACAAGCAGCATACCTAATGTTCTATTCAGATTCCCATCTAAATAAGTTTATGCATAACACCCCTATTCCACAGATTTCCCCAAACATCTTCATATTCACCATTATTGATGAAATCTCACAAAACACCCCTCTTATAAATTTTTTAAAGTTAAAAATCTTAATATCTCTGTATATTTAAATCATGGGATAGACTCATTAGCTTAGCATATTAAGCTCAATTCTATAAATCACATGTATTTCTAGACCTCTGATATATTAATTGTTTCTTTGGTATGACATCTCTATGCTGCTCAAAACAAGATACTTGCTTGGTCTTGCCCTATAAGAACTCACAATTTCTCTCTCATCATCTTTGTAACAGATATTTTAAAATTCTACATAAAGTGTACATAAATTCTACAAAATTCTATTTAAAATTCTACATAAAGTGTTCTTTATCAAATTACCTTTCATATCAACATAGATGTAACCCATCCATATAGCCTTCCATGATCACTTGAACTTGAATAGTTTTGTTAATGCTCATAGAACTTTGTCTTTCACTCTAAATGCATCATCCACAATATGACCTATTATTTTTATGACCATTCGACAAACTCCTAAGTTCTTAAACAAATACGACACAGTCAATGCACAATATATACCAGATGAAGATTTGTCACCTCCCCAAACTTCTTCACATTGTATTAAAAAAATCTTGTCATTTATTATTTAAGAAAATGGTTTTTGAGCTGTATTTGTCTTACTACCTAAGACAGTCAAGAATTGTCTTAGGTACAAGAGGTGAGTAGGTTAAAACAACCCTCATTGTCATTGTACTTAAAAGCAGTAGATAAATATTACATATAGATTGATGTGTGAAAATGTGAATCATTTGTTACTGAGGACTTTAGTAGGAGAGAATACTATAGTAATAAATGAAACATGCACTGATGCATTCTTATAACGTAGGCATACTTTATATAACTAGTAAAGCTGAGAATTCTGAAAATTATGACCTAACAGTAAGATCACACTACAGAAAGTCATATACCTGGATTAAATATCTCCCAGAGGTGATCACAATGAAATTTTATTATTTTAAGTGCAACAATCTATGTTAATAACTTTATATAATATTAGTTAAGTTCTCATAACAATATTATGATGAGTTATTCTTCTCATCATCTTAGAGATAGACAATGGAATTTAAAAAATCAGTACTCTAATTCTGTTCAAAAACAGTTAAAGAGTCAAAGGCAGGCTTCAGGTTCAAAAACATGTTCTTTCCCCTCCATCCTATGAGTAGTTCATGTACAAGTTTTCTACACATATGCACCTAGCAAATACGAATGGAATCTAGGACCCTCTCCACAGGGTGTCAGCCTTGAGCAGCTGGCCACAGGTGGCAACATCATTATATGTAAGAAAGATTTTATTCTGAAACATTCTTGTAAAACTGCCTATTTTATGAAGCCTTTTAAGACATTTCCCCAAGGGAATATCAGGACTGCACAGTCAGAGTCTGCCCCAAAATTTCTTAAATTCTTTAAAATCTTACTATATAAAATAATATGCTGCTTGTGCTGTTTATTTTGTAATCATATTTATGTAAAATATAAATAATAAAATAACACCTTTTAAAATTTGTTTAAGTTTCCTAAATAACAATGTTTAACTTATATTTCAAATTTCCCAATATTATCAGAAAAAATTTTTCCACTTAATTTTTATACACCAGAAATCAGAAATTAATGTTGAAAAGGGGATAGATAATTTCACTATTTATCCAGAAATACATGAAGCTCTATAATTTCCATTAATATATCTATCCATGTAACACCTATATCTGACATATTTTCTCCCAGAGTAAATATTTATTTATATATTTTATGCTATTCTTTCGATTTTTATGAAGAATATAAAATTTTAGAAATGCCATGTTTTTTCCTTTTTAATATTTTGGTTATGGGGCCACAGCTGGCGGTTCTCAGCACTTATTCCTGGCTATATGTTCAGGGATCACTCCTGGTTGAGTTTGCAGGACCATATATGACCCTGAGGATACCACAAAATTCTTGTTTTGTCTATCAATGGTAATTTAAAATTCTGGAGTGAAGCAGAGGAGAAAGGCAGAAACCTTTTCAATTCTATTAGAGCATAATATATTTAATGTAGATTATTAGGGTAAATATATTGGGTACAATAATCTGTGTATAATAGTAATCTGATTTATATTAAAACCAATTTGTAAAATTTTTCAAGGCATCAGCAAAACAAAGCTTCCTTGGACATTGCACACAATAATATCTGCTCCATAATTTCCTTACACTCAGGAATTAACTCTTTGATTCCAAAGCATTATTTTTGGCTGCAGTATGTAAGTCAAGTGCTTCATAATAGAAATGGAAACAAACCAACAAACACAATTCTTATAGCTAGTATCAAAAAAGATACAGCTATTTCTGAAAAATGAAGAACCTATGCTGACTTAAGAATACATATTCAACCACAGAATATGATGTTCTGTACATTTGTTAGCACAATGTTTTTAAAGACAGTGACTATTTCCAATATAAATTACTATAATATGTGGCAGAGTGAGAATCAGATTCCTAAGTCTGACTTTTGTTGTTTACTATTATATTAATGAACTAAGACAATTACAAAAATTTTGATTATCTATTGTGAAAGAAAACCTCAGAGTAGATAATAACCTACAACGAAGGAAGTGATCACAATGCTATATACTAATATTCATCTAAGATAGCAAAGCAATGGCATTTACCTTAAATTTACGTCTCTGCTCTGCACAGCTGTTGAAGAACCACAAGTCTGTCTCATGGCTGTAAATGTAACAAGAACAATAATGCGACCAATTTCATACCTAAACTAAATTAAGTAGATTTGTCATAGGCTAGAAAATTGATAATGTATTTTACAAAAAAAGTTAAAATTACAGATTATGGAAATGTGCATGTTTGCATATGCAAATGTGTGCATATGTGTGTGACTTTTACTTGTTATATCAGGAATCCAGTTTCATGAAATTACAAACATTACATAGTCTTCTTGGCTATCTGTTCCTCATCATGGATCACCAAGTCTATGTCATATCTAGAAGAAGTTTTAAGTAAATATAAGCAACAATTTTTAAAAATAATGTAGAGAATCTTCTGCTATTATTGATATGTTTTTCTGAGATAAATAGTAAAAATATAAAGAAGCAACATATGGTAATGCTTAGATTAATATCAACTGCCATTTACATTATAATCTTTATATATATCCATATATACATATATGTATGTCTTATTAACCAATATGCCATTAATCAACATAGTACTGATTCGGCCTACTCAGTTGATCTTCTACATATTGACTAGAATATGTAAACACATTTCAAATACATATATCTAGGTTATATCACTACTACAACTGGTGCTCAAGCATGTCATATTTGATTATTTTCCTTCCATTTTGCATTAGATATGCTAATATATATGCCCATCTGTAGTACAAAAGCCTTAAAATGTAAACAAAAATGCAACAATACATAAACACTAGTCTAGAAACAGTATTTCTATCATGCCACACTTCAAATCTGGTCACCACTTTTAACATTTAAAATAAATTCAGTTTAGCATTATAAGAAACTGAATATTGTTCTTGTGACTTGTGCCATCAAAATAGATTTTAGAAAACAAACACGTTCTTTAATCCAAACTTTATAAAATAGTTCCCCATCAAAATATTTTTAAAAGTGAAAAACATGTATTTTTGTTTTATATTCCTAATAAATTATAATACCACTTTGCCTTCCAAGAACAGCTTTAAACATTTTCTATGATCCTGTGAGTTCTAAAAAGATAACGTGTACCAACCCAAATATGAAAGAACATTTCAATTCTTCCTAAAGCAGAAAAATAACTATACCATGACTAATAAAAGTTATGAGGTATTAATTTGATATCAAATTACTAAAATTATATCAAAACATACCTTTTTCTTTAACATAAGTGACAAACAGTGAAACTCCTGTTAAATAATACTAGAAAATGCAAGGATGATTATTATCTAACATTCTCTCGACGACATATGTAAGCTAGGATAAGATGATATTTTGTTTTGATTGGATTTTTAATTTACTCACAAAAGCTTTCCAGTTGTAAAGCTTATCAAGCTCTATAAATACTAAAAATCATAGCTGACATATTTATTACCTGCAATATCTACTTGGCAAAGAAATAGATCTTCATTCATTACTTCTAAATTCTTGTTCACAAAAGCAAACTTTTCATTTCTACTTCTATTCTCAACTTTTATAACTAGACAATGGGGATATGAACATAATCAAAAGCAACGATACCAACAAAATATAAGTGACACAGGGAAAGTCTGTAGTAATGGTTAGCAACTCAAATTTCTAAAAACAATCAAAAAATAATTTTAAGTACCCTTTAACACAAATGGGGACTTCTTGAAACTTATTGTTATATAATTAATAGTGTCTTATTTTAGATTTGTTAACATTGCTATTTCATATATGTTTTTGCCAGGAAAGTTTATACATATTTAAGCTAGAAAAATTATCATGTCTTGCCTCCAGTATAACCACAAAAAGAAGTAGGAAAACTAAAGCCCAGCCATTCTTTCCAGAGATACCCTGGTAACCAGAAGAAAGGAAACATACTGGACTTAGCTTTGTAGGGGAGGGAATATCCACTTAGTCCATTTTGACAAGAAACATGATTAAACAATTAGGAAAATATGTAGTGTTTTCAGATATTTAAATCAATGAACTCTTCCCCTTTGGCTAATGCTACTTCAACAACTAAACCTCACTTGCTGAAACAAGAAGAAAACAAAATTCCCAGTCTAAGCTCATCCTGAGGATAAACATTTATTTGACTAATTTCTGTGACTCCTAAGCAAATATTTTTCTGCCCTGTAAATACGTGGATGCTTTACTTGCATGAAATATCTAGATGGAAATCCTCCAATCACTGTTTCCCTTTGGGAGGGATATGAGGGTGAAGAAAGTATGTTACTACAGAAGTATTGCTAAGTTAAAGCAAAAGAAAGTGAAATTAAGTTTCAAAGGAAAAAAAACCCATTAAAATGAATCTGAAGTTCAGGCTGATTCAATATGATTTTCATTTGCAATCATGGAAGGCATTTGTACTTTAGTCTCTATTGAAACACATTCCCCTTTCCCAAGTACTCCTTTTCCCACCCCTCATCCGTACCCACTCCCTTCAAATATGTGTTTCCAAGAAAATATATCTTCATCTCAAATTTGTCTAGGGACTACTAATTTTATCTAGTCTTTAGGTAATAAGTAGTTTCTGGGCTGTGTAGATCAGTAGCCTATAATTCTATGTCATACAAACTAAGCTTTAGAAGGTCATCAGGCAAGACTTTGTTTCTAACATCTGGGAGTACCTATGCAAACTAAAACAAACAGCTAGGCCATAATAAAAGAAACTGTTTCGTTGAAGCAATAAGAAAGATGTTTCCATATATTTAAAATAAGCTTGCCTTATTAGATATGTATATGACACACGATTCGGGAATATGTATTGCTTATTATTCAACAGAGCTGAGAAATAATTTGGAAGCTGTTCTGTTCAACTCCAAATTCTACCTTTCAAACATTTTTTAAAATACAGGCTGAAAATGTTTCTCTCCACCACACAATGTCCAATATTATTTGTTAGGGTCTATATAAAACAATGGCTGTATTATGTAACAAAATGTTACTTTAAAAGACATACATACTATCAGTTTCATAGGACAAACACAGTAAGGACAACAAACTCCAGAATGTGTTTTTATAACTGTGGCAACAGCAATAACGTCTTGGCAAACTCAAACAGCTTTTTTGGCAACCTTGTACATTTTCTGCATTTGTCACTTGGATACAACTGCAGAAGGTTGACTAAGAGTGCTTTGTTTTCTTAAAGACCATTCTACAATGACTCTGTTTTCAAAGAATAATGTTTATAAATAAAATTCCATTGATACTCCCACAAGGGAGTTTCATACAATTTGTATGCCTACATAACCTGCATAATATTTTTATAAGAAGTGACATTATAAACTTTTAAAATCTATGCTGAGAAGTTATATCTTCTTTCAAAAGATAAAATTAGTTATCTTTTAAGGTATTAAAATCACCTACAAAGGCCCATGAAAGAAGTTTTGTATAGATGCTATTGGATCTGCACATCAGTTGCCATTATGAAGAGCTTTTAAATAAGACCCCAGGAAGGGGTGCACTACTAACCTGTAGTGGTCTCTGTTTATCACTACTCTTAGGAGATTTCAATCCACTTGTTTGCTGCTGTAAGAGAAGTTGTCTTGCTGCTTGTAAAGCCTAAAATTAAAAAAGGATCCATATCTAAATATTTTGTTGAAAAGTAATTATCAGTTATTTATTGGTTAATAGTAATAAACTTCAATATATGGGCTGCTTCCCAGCACCTCCAGTCCCGTTTCTATAGAACCACTACTTTTTTCCTTATAAAGTTAAAAAAAAACTCTGCCATACGTATACAACTTCAGTTAAAATCACAGAGATGCATGTAATCCTGCTGGAAATAAAGTTCATTTGTTTAAAGTGCTTAAAGAGGAAAAAAATCATAAACTGCATCAATAATCTCATTTCCACAAGGAACTTGTCTTTGAGTGTTCAACTGAAATGCCCACTCCCTTTTAAATTATCATTCAATTTGCATTTTCATATTACAATTTTGAAGCAAAAGCAGTAGACTTCAAGTGTTACCGGAAGCTGTAATTAAATTTGACAAATCAACATCAGATTATCTTGAAAGTGAATTAATAAGGATTTTCACTAAAGATTAAAAACACTTTTTTTTGTACTTACAATTCAAGGGGAAATCTCTCCTTTGACAAAATAAAGTGCAGTTTTAATGCCAAATAAAATTGAGTGGTTTTCATTTGCATTCTTAGCAAAATCAGAGAACAAAGAAATTACCACTCAACCAATCAGGTTTGTTTCTATGTGTGACAGAATACCAATCAAAATAGAAGATGTTTTCATTTATTTTTATGTTTTCTATCCCACTCAGGAAAATAAAAACTTAACATAAGAAATTAATGGAAGCATTTCATTTACTGGAGGAGGGACAGTTTTGTGAAACTGCTGTGTAAACTTGTAAAAAAATGACTGTAATAAAAATACATGTTGAGTTGTTTGAAGGTAGCAGTATAAAGTACTTTTTAAAGAAACTTTTTGAGAGCCTCTAGTAAGTAATTTTTCCTTCCAACAAATGAATTCACTAAACACCAATGATGAAATTTTTCAACATCTAAAATTAAATCATGGAAAAACTGCCCTTTTCCATTTAGAATGCAAGATAAATTTTACATGATGAGAAAAAAATATTTGGGTCAATATTATTCCACAATAATTAACATTGTAAGCTGATAAATAGCAAAATTTTGATTGGAATCAATGATCTGTTTTTTTTTTAAAGAGAGTTTCTAGTATCCATGACAACAGTTGCTTTGACAAGATGTGCATATGGCATTACACTGCCAGCTGGTGTGAACAATGTTTGAACTACTGCATTGAGATGCTGAGCAAACAGAAAAAGTTGCCACGTCTTAACCCTCAGGGAAGGCAGTCATCCCCTGATCAATTATGAAAAGACAGAGAGAGGGCTGCTACAGTCTGGCTCCAAGCAAGTTTTCTGAGAAGGCAGGCAGACATAGAAACCAAAGTAAACAAACTGAATTCACTAGCACCATCTCTTAACAGCACTGATTTGTCTTCCCAGAGAAGGATCCCATAGCACACGTTACATTTGGAGACACACTCATTCACAACACTCTCCCTTTGTTTTTTTAATTATTCAGGTAATCACAAGTCAGCCTAAATATTTTTAAACATGATACATCTTTACCTTACCTTACATTCTAGTAAACTCAATCTTATTATAAAGTTCAGTTTAACAAGAATATTTTACTGCCACAAAACTCACTGAAATTTTCAACCAATACTTCAAACGATATAGTTGTCTTTATCTAATCAAACAGGGATATTTTTAAATGAAAACTGCGAGAATAAAATAGGTTGTGACCCTAACAAACTCTCAAAATAAAAAAAAATCAGTCAAATATCTTACTCTATGATGAAATGAATCTAAATTAACTTTTCTTTGTTTTCTAAATAGCTTTATTTCTCCCTTTTGCATTTGTGACTTTATTGTGTGTCTATACAAACAAGCACACTGATTTAGTTTATGAAAAATTTTGTGATTTCTGATCATTGTTAATAGATTCATATGAACACCTGAGGGTCTTGGTTGGAATCATGAACTACCAGGACTGAAGGCAATCTCAAAATTGATCCAATTTGGTCCTCCCATTTTAAAATATGAGAAAAATCAGATCAACAATGATCAAATGCCTTGTTCAAAGTCTCCTGACATCCAGGTCAAAATGCACTGTAGTGTGTTATACTGTCTCTGTTTCATCAAAGGACCATTTAGATGGCAATGATTCTATTAAGAAGGAACATATGGTTCCATAATGAAGTGTTACTTTTTATCTGAGGGAGCATCTTAATTTATCAGCATGTGAAAAAATATAGCATAATATTCATAGTTTGGATCTGTGTTTGAATTAAATGACTATTACAGAGTACACAAGCATGCGTGCGTACACACATATATGTATATATATTTTATCTATGTATATATATTTATGTATATATGTATATAGCACTGCACTATCCTTCCGTTGTTCTAGTGGGCCCAGTAACATCTCCATTTTGAAACTTGTTACTGTGTTTGGCATATTGAATACGTCACTGGTACTTTGCCAGGCTTTGCTGTGTGGGTGAGATACTCTTAGTAGCTTGCCGGGCTCTCCAAGAGGGGCGGAGGAATCAAACCCGGCTCTAGCGGGCCAGCTGCATGCAAGGCAAACACTCTACTGCTGTGCTATCGCTCCAGCTCATATATGTGTGTGTATATGTATATATATATGTATAAATACATATATATATTTGTATATATAAAATGGCTCACTGCTTCCATCATCAATGACTTGGAGTTTATCATACACTCTACCCAAATCTATAGAGTGCAAGACTTGTAACACTCATCATTTCTCCAGTTATTACCAAATGAACTACAAAAGAGCTCAGGGAAAAGACACAGAGACATTTTAGTCTAGCTTTTACACTCTACAGTAACTGAGAATGAGTGTTATGAAAAGTTGAGTAAAGTAATAAAGCTGTAGCAGAGTCTAGTCAAAAATCCGCTCTTTTTTCTCAAGTCTATAACTCTATTCTTTTCACAAGTTTCATTATATTCACTCACTCAGTTCAAGTAACTAACTCAAGGGTCTAGGTAGCACATAATGATTACAAAATGACATGAGAAAATTTGATCCACCAGAACTTCAGCTTATTAAATATCCCTACACAAAGGCATTGCATGATTAAAGGAACAATAGTATAAAGGAATGAAACAAAATAGCGGCAACTAACAGGTCTTGACTGTTAGAGTACCTTGGCTTTCATTTGCTTGTAGCTACCTTTTAAATAGTTAAGGATCATCATTCAATGCGAATTCTTATGAAAAGTAGCTACTAACCTTTTCAAAATTCATTTGGTAGTAGTAAAAAGTGCTAAACATAAGAGTAAGAAAACAAAACACAATGGTAAGATATTGGTAATGATTTAAAATTCATAAGCAGTAATCTTTGGCAGTTTGCATTATAACTGCAGACACCACATGACATTTTTATATCCAGTATTGTAGATAACATTTTAGGACTGGTTTTCAATTAGCAGTTGCTGAAAGACATTACATTAAATTGCAGTTCAACTAGCAATTTATTATTATACCTACTCAAAAGATGAATGATTATAAGATAACACACTTCCATCAGTGTAAGGTGTCAGGTGTCAAATGATATAAAACTGATTTTGAAAGTCACTTGGCCATTTCAGCTGGTAAATACAAAAGGAAAATTCAAGGGCTACTTATAAAGCTCTTTGAATCATTCTGATATTTGCATGATCACAATTTATGAAAAAATAATTCTGAACAAAAGGCAGAATATAAACAAAAAATCACGTAATAATGACTGGAACTGATTCACATGAACAACAAGAAAAATGTTTCTAAGGCAGCTAAGGCATATCTAGTTTCCAAAATCACATTTGTTTTGAATTAAGGGTGCACTTTACTTAATGAAGTTATCTAATTTTAGCAAAACTAAAGAAAATTAAGATAGGCCATCTTAAAATCAGGTTTCAGATTAAATTAAAATATTTTGGAAAGATGAATAAATATCTTTACAACAAACGTACACTAAGGTTAAATTTCAGAGGTGTGGGCATATGTTTCAGAATTCAGTGCATTTTTTTCTCCAAAACTTTATTGAAACAATAGTTTTAATGTTACTGTTTAACTTTACATAAATTGAATACTTGTAAGAAAGACATATCCTTTAGATATTAGGGATAATGTTCTGATAGTTATGTATCAAAAAATAGAGTAAATAATGTTACATTATGAGAATCAATTATGAGTTAAAATCTTTGTAAACTATGAGATCAATACTTTCTTATCCTTGAAAGATAAGAAAAGCTTTAACTAGAAGGAAAGCTGCATGAAAATGGCTGGAAATAATGAAAACAAAAATGATGTTGAACATGCTAAACTTTATAAATTTCTTCCCCTCCCCCCAAAAAAAGTAAATACATGGATATTTTGGGAAAAAACAGACATCACTCACATCTCTCCCCATAAAAATAGGAATGCTTAACCTATCAAGCCTGTTGCATTTGAGACATTAAAATGAAAAATGACATCTACGCCCATTAATATCTTCAATGTATAAACAGCACAGCATGACACATTCTTGAGAGCTGAAGGCTACAAAATCTCTCTGAAACATAAATAACAAAGCACTCAGAAGCATATTTGATGTTGATATTCATCTCTGAGAAAAACACTGCTGCCTAGGTTTCTTATGAAAATAGATGCAGCCCAAATGGATCTCCTGTAATTGGTTTCAGATAGCGAGGTCAGAAGAAATATGATACAAGAAACGATTATGTGGAACAGGCGAAACAAGAATGTTTACACAGGCACTCCCCTAGTTATACTGACAAGGGGTGTATACTTTGCAGATAACCAGAACCAAAAAAAAAAAAAACCAACAACTGCCAGCAGGATACCCCAAATTTTGCTCTTTATACTCATATATGCTAACTTTTGACATCTCATGTCTTTAACATGTTATTTTGAATACTAAATATAAAGTAAGTTTCCAAACAGAATTTTACTTTCTAATTATTTTCACCAGAGTAATCGACAAAACGTACACTCAGGTCCTTTCACAAAAGGCAGGAATTCCTCTTTTGTTTGGCTTTTCCTGATACTATGTTCCCACTAAAGAGAATATGCTGATAAATGTAATCTGAAGTCTCATAATGCTATTTAATAGAAGAAAATTAATCATCTAATTGTCATAACCTATTTTCAAACAGCAATCTATCAGAGTGAAATTATGCATCTGTAGCTATTGACCTTTCAATTTGATCGTGCTTAATACATAATTAGAATAAGTTTGTTGGAAAAAAGATAATTACTGTAAAATATTTTTAAATAATTGTTATTTTTGTTTTTACAGTATATTTTATAAAAAGTTAAAGAATAAATGTGTGGTTATATTGTAGACCACCATGGAGGCCAAATTGAGAAGTTAAGCTCATTTATTTTATAGTAGGAAAATGAGAAGAGTAATTACTTGTAGAACATCCTGCTTGCCAATCAGATGTCAGGATATTTTGACTTAGCATTCATGATGTGGTTTTGGAATAGAATATGCATCACACTTTTGTGTGATGAAATGTATCCGCAAGTCATGTTCAGATGCTCCAACAAAGATCCTTACTGGTACAACTAGTACTGAGCATACTCAAGCCTGATTCCATCTTCCAGATGAATTCAGAATCCGTTCTGGTAACTAATGGGTCAGGTACTTTCAGGTCAGACTCATGCACTGTTTCAGTGTGATGCAGGCATTCTCTTTCTGACAGCTGGCATTCTATTGGCCATGAGAAATAATATCAAATAAACTGAAATTCATATTCTTGATGTCTTCAACATTCTTTTGGTAATGATAACGAATTATTGACTGAATGCACGTAGCATTGTAGCACTGTCCTCCCATTGTCCATCGATTTGCTTGAGCGGTCACCAGTAACATCTCCATTGCGAGACTTGTTGTTACTATTTTTGGCCTATTGAATATGCTACAGGGAGCTTGCCAGGCTGGGATACTTTCAGTAGCTTGCCAGGCTTTCCAAAAGATATGGAGGAATCGAACCCAGGTAGGCCGCGTGCAAAGCAAATGCCCTACCTGCTGTGCTATCGCTCCAGCCCGATTGAATACATAGATGACATTAATATTGTGTAAAGCATTCTCATAGGGTGCTTATTTATCTAATAAGGAACTCTTCCATCATTAAAATTCCTAAGTATAAAATGCAAAGATGAATGGGAGATAATTTTATCAAAATTAGTAATTATTCAATTGTCTTTTTTCATGGCACATATTGTAGGAACTACAGTGGCTTATGTGCATTCTCTTGGTTATTTCACTTTCAGTTATAAAATGTTCTATTATTTTTTTCTAATATGCTTTGATTTTTTCTTGTGCACGTCTTTTTATTATTAGGTCAATATCTTTTGATATAAACTATGCCTGTTATTGCTCTATTTATAATTTAAATGACCTATTATATAATGATATATATGAAAGTTTCTAAATTATCGCATACTATATGAAAGTAAACTATTATCTGAATCCTATACTCATATTTTATCTGTAATTTAAAAGTAAGATTATAAAAGAAGTAGCATTTGCCAAAAGAGTATATAAATAAATTACATAAAATTACTTGTTATTAAGCATTTTTCTATAATATTCCATGAAAAAAATCAAATAACTGTGTAGGGTAGGAAGGTGTTAGGATCTTGTTGCTACCTTAAAATGCTAACTACTAAGAAATATTAGTTGGATGTTAAGTCATTAATAATTAAAAAAAATATTTCAGGAGTTAATCACTGTATCACTGTCATCCCCCACTGTTCATCGATTTGCTCAAGTGGGCACCAGTAACATCTACATTTATCATGTGCTAGTGTAGCCCGATGGCATACTAGTCATACTAGGGGCTCTTTGCCCGGAAACTCTCAGTTGCTTTCTGGGCTCTCTGAAGGGAGGTTTTGGGGGCAGCCTCTAATCACCTTTACAGGTGCTCCCAGTCAGGCATATATGAGGGCAGGAAACTTTCGGCAGCTCAGTGGGTTCTCTGAGAGCAAAAACTAGACAATAAGCTCCCAGGAGCTTGGTTTTATAGTCTCTGGATCTTGGCCAGTTGGTGGGATTACACGGCAGTTTGTGGGTATAACTGTCTAGCTGCTGGAAGATGGGGGATCTGGGTGGAGGAGGCCCAGTCACGATCCAAGCAGGCTTGGAGATCTCAGCCCTGGGTTCCCCACATCTGGGTTCCTCTGCTGGTTCCTTCATGCATGAGGCTCGTCTGAAGGCTCCCCCATTTTCCAGTAGCAAGACAGTTACACCCACCAACTGCTGTGTAATCCCACCAATGGCCTAGATTCAGGAGTTAATAAGTAGAGGAATTATTTTCAGTTAAAAAGCTCAAGAACATTTCTATGATGTTATAAAATTTGGACTAAATTTGTAAATGAGAAAGTTTATGTTCAAGAGATGACTGGTTCTCATTCTACTATTGCCATAACTCATCTGTCAATTCACACATCATGCCAAGTAGAAACAAAGAAAATATGGCATCACGCACAGGAAGAAAATAATAACTGATTTTGGATGATGTATATGTTTGGTTTAGCAACTAATTAAGAAAATAATAAACAGTAGAGTCTTGACCTTATTTAGCAGGTATGAGAAAATTCTGCAGAATCTACAAATGATGGAATGCAGATGGCCCATGACAATACTGAAGTCAATCTGGGAAGGACTGACAAAAAATTAAGAGGTGGGCTGGAGCGATAGCACAGCGGGTAGGGCGTCTGTCTTGCACGCAGCCAATATGGCCGACCCGAGTTCGATTCCTCCGCCCCTCTCGGAGAGCCCGGCAAGCTACCGAGAGTATTCCATATGCCAGACACAGTAACAACAAAGTCTCCAATGGAGACGTTACTGGGCCCACTCGAGCAAATTGATGATCAACGGGAGGGCCTTTACTTTACTTTACTTTAAGAAACAATATGAGGTATAATGATCATAAAGGTATGTGCAATTATCAAAAAGAATACTGTAGCACTGTAGCACTATCCTCCCGTTGTTCATCGATTTGCTTGAGCAGGCACTAGTAACATCTCCATTGTGAGACTTGTTACAGTTTTTGGCATATCGAATACATCATGGGTAGCTTTCCAGGCTTTGTCGTGTGGGTGGAATACCCTCGGTAGCCTGCCAGGCTCTCTGAGAGGGGCAGATGAATCGAATCCTGGTCGGCCGTGTGCAAGGCAAACACCCTACCTGCTGTGCTATCGCTCCGGCCCAGCAAAAAGAGAGAGATGGGAATTCTATAGCTGAATATCAGAATAAAAGATGCTTTCGAAGTAAAACAAGCTAGACTTAGTTACTGCATGTGGGCTAAAGGTTAGGAAGGGGTAATTGATAACTTTAATTTTTAAGTCAAGGGTTACTCGAGCAATAATCAAGCCATATTGGAAAGTTGTAAATTAGGATATAAGACACAGGTTTTGGGGAGGCTATGATTTTCACATGTTGGCAGGTAAACATTTATTTTGTAAATACTAATAATGCAGAGTTTTAAGACCAGAATGAGATAGCTGATAAAAAGATAAAAATTATGTCAGGTGGCAGTTAAGAGAGGGAAGTAATTAGTTTGCTAGTAGGGAGAATGGGAAGAGGAAGAAAGAACGCCCCACACTTGTAGGAAGACCAGCCTTTTTTTTTTGAGAGAGAGAGATCAAGAGACTAACAAAGAAAAGCTGAGAATGGTGAATAGAGAATAGTAGCAAACATCAAAAAAAAACCTTCTTGTAATGTTGAACAATAAATCACCACACCATCCCGTGACTCTTAACCATATACAAACACAAGGAGAATGGAAAAATGTATCTACTTATGCAGCTGCATGTAACTCATAACTTTCAAAAGGTAGATATATGTTTCCATTTTCAATTTTTAGGGATGAATAAGATTCCATCATTTGACTAAATCACATATTATCCATTCACTAAATTTTGGACAATTTGTGACTTAGTTAAATGATAGAATCTTATTCATTCTTAAAAAATTATAAAGTGGGGCTGAATAGACAGTGCATGGTTTAAGCACTAGCCTTGCATTTGATAATAGTCCAATTCTAGGCACCAAATATGGGGCTCTGACCACTATGTGGAATGATCCCTGAGCACAGATCCAGGAGTAAGGCTTGAGTGTCACTGGGTATGAACTAACATCCCAAACCCATTAAGGTGTTGATACATTTTACAACAGAGATGGACTTGAAATGATGAAGCTAATTGATTAGAAGTTAGTCATGAAGACAAAAATAAAAAGAATTGTGCCATATGGTTTTCAATAACGCTTGAATAATAAAGTTGGAAATAATTTTAAAAATTATAGATGGGAGTGGGGTTATTTTTTCAAATATCAAGACTCAAAGCTTCCAAAGGATTATTGAAAGTTACTCTTGGTACAATAATTTTCATGGGAATTATAAAAAATCAATGACCTATAATGAAGAAATCATAGTTGCTAGGTTACATATGAGAAAAAATGGGGGCCAGGAATTCAAACAATGATTTAGATAAATTTGAAGAGAAAAACAAAAGTTCAGTTTGAGATTTTTTTATTGGAAAAAGAGAAAATTTGATAATAAGCTAATAAAGGAAAACTGAAGCTGTTAAAGAATAAGAGGATCGGCAAAGTGACTAGAAGGAGAAGAATGGACTAAATCAAGGAGACAAAATAGATTGTCCTGAGTGAAGAAGAAATACTACATCCTATGGCATAGGTTAAGAAAAGGCAGGATGGGCAACTGCCATGCAGAGAGGAAGAGAAAATTCAAACTGGACGGCTTTCATTAACTAAAGAAGTTAAAGAGTGGTATGCATGAAAAATGAAAAATTACAATTGCTAGAAAAACTAAAGGGGGGGATGCTCTTTTATTCATGTTCTGATAAAAATAATTGGTAGGCAAAAAACTGATACTAAAATGTTAAAGAATAAATGAAGTTTCCGTGAGCATTCATAATCTAGATAGCTAGCTAGCTCCTGGGTGGTTGTCTTCAAAGTTAAATAACTACTTCTCCTTCTGTTGCTCAAATTTGTTGTCATGCAGATGTTACCAGATTCTTTTAAAAATGTTGAACATGTATGCCAGAGAAATAAGTACGAGATGGGTACGGCTCTTGACTTGCACACAGAAGTTCTGGGTCTGATCCCTGCACTATATGCAGCCCTGAGCAAGAGAACCAATAGTAACACCTAGTTACCCTTACTATTGCTGGATGTGGCTCAAAAACAACTAAAAATAACTTTACACACCCCAGTAATCTTATTTTTCTTTACATGGCAATGGGCCTGGTACATCTATTATATCAAGTACAAGAGAGTCACAACTTCTGCGGGTACTCTGAATTTCGAGCAATTTAAAACCTTTGGTTTTCGACAGATAGAAATATGAAATGTATCTTTGATGCTGCTACTTTGGCACAGCCAGCTATTCTAAAGTTTCCATTTAAAACTAGAAGAGAAAGTATGATGGAATGCTTCTAAATTTAATCATTTTATTGTACATTAAAATAGCTAATAATATTTACCTCAGCTATTATTTTTTTTTTTTGCAAAATCAGAGATGATCATGTACTTTGAAAGGTTACTGTTCAAAGTAATTTTATTTCAAGTGGAAAATTTTCTAATCTGGATATCAGCTCCTTCATACATAGTTCTGATCAGTTGAGAGTGAGTTGTGATTTCAGTGACTCTAGTAAACGGACATGAACATTTTAACTAATCAATTCAATTTTCTGGAGTTCCTGAAGTCTTTATTGAGATATTTATTTCTCAGGTTTCCATTCAAGTAGAAAAAAAAGTCCACTAGAGAGGAAAATCTCTCAATAGCTTCATGTTCTATCAAAATTTGCAAGATTGAGTTTTATTCTCCCCTCTAACAACCAAAAGGTTTATAACTTTGTGAATTTTTGTATGAACTACTTCTTTCAACAATTCCAAATCCAAATCATCATTTTACTGAATAAACAGACACATAAAATACACCTGACACTATGGTATCACTGATCCTTTAAGGATCTTTTAGTACAGCAGGAATGATTCAAATGTATTTAATAAAACCAGAGTGCAATGCAGAAAAACACTGCATATCACTATATGAAAAGTTACTCTGGGGGATCTGTCAACACAAGGATGGAAAGAAAATCTAATGTTTATTAACATTTATTATTGTTAAAAAGAGAAAAAAACAATTCTAAAATGAAGATTTGTGTACTAATCCCACCAAGATTTAGTACCTAATTTAACTGCATTTTAATCTCCCCAAAAACCTTATTTCAACTGGTCAGTATGAAATTTTCAGGTGAGAATCAGTGAATCACTTTCCTTCCCTCAAAAAAATAAGATGAGGTAATCTGCCTCGTAGCTCTTCCATTCCTCCAGTGTAAATTATATCTGCTTCTTTTTCTTAATCTCTCTCTGTCTGAAAAAGTCTTTCACTTCGTACAGATTTTCTACTTTCTCAATGGAAGCTGCCCAATTCATGAATCATTCAATAAAGTAAATCAGAACTTGTATTAAGTCACTAGATTTTTGTTTTAATATTATACATTGGCCATAATTCTACATCTGTGCACATGGCCTCTTATCCTTTTATCTTAGATGCATAAACTGAAGCTCTGGTACTTAGGTTATATGTTCAAGTGTTTCACACATCCTTGATATGGCATAAGAGATTTGAGAAACTATCTGGCTGACTTTGAAGCTCCTGCCCTTTGTAGAAATAGTAGTCAGAAAGAGTATGATTGAAGAGATTTACATATAGAAAAGATGAAGTAAAAATTCTTGGGGGAGAAAAAGGGAAAAATAAATACTGAGTTATTAACAACACTTCTACTTGTACCAAGTGGCACAACATAAAGAATTTAAAATCCCAGTTAAATTATTTCCTCTTCACTTTGCTTCTTAAGGGATGTATCTGATAGATAAGCTTATATTCTCAATTAAATTCACTCTCTTTAAAAGACTTTGAAGTTAGTAAGCAATTAATTCAGGGCACTAGTCTCATAGAGAAGATCAATATTAAAGATGATAATTTCAGCTATTGTTTACCTCAACTGATTGCAAAATATCATTCTAACAAAAACTAAGCAATATTTATAACATACCTGTGTATTTATACGTTACCATATAAAATAGAAAACTTCTATTTAAATTTTATTTTAATTGTTCAGTTTGACAATATTAAAACAAAAACCTCTGAACTTGTTCCTAAAACGATCAGGATTTTTCATACAGCCAATTTTATGTTAGGGTAGATACCATTCATCATATCAGGGGAACTGCTTTTAGCCTTAATTAGTAATAAAATGATCTGACTTGTGTTTCACAGGATAAAGAATGACTTGGGTTCGGGGTTGCTTTCCTGTGAGAAAGGAGGCCAAGTGGTCCCAAATGCACAGCCAAAAGGTCAATGAGGTGAAACACTCCAAAGCAAAATACACTATTTTCTAAAAAAATCTGACCAAAAAAAGTGGAGGAAAATTCTCTTTTAAAGTTCCCATTCTAGCTGCTGGCAAGTGAGACACAGTGGAGAAAAATGCAAAATTTTGGTTTTCTATTCACTCTACCCTCAGCAAGGCTGAGGATCAGTAAGCCAGGAACCCCGAGGCAAAGATTCTGACCTGGCCAGGCTGAGAGGGGAGAAAATACTCTCAGGCAGATCTAAAGAAAAGAGCCTTGAGGCACAGTGCCTCCTCATTTGTAACCCAAAAGCTAACTATGCCTCTCCCAGAGGAGAAAAGAGATGGTGAGAGCAAAACCCTCAGAGTAGAGAGCATATTAGTTCAGGTGTGAACAGAGTAGGTTCCAACCTCCAAAGGAAAGGCCCCAAAGTTAGTTAGTGGTCTTAGAAACAAAAGCACAGTCATCAGCAAGGTCTCAGAAATTCCTAATTCTAGTCCCCCATATTGTCCAAATTTCTCTATGACCTTATCCTTACCAATGATAAACTCTAAATAAATTTTTTACTATTGAACACTTTGCTATTTCTAATCTTGCAGGGTAATCTGAAGAGTGAAACAAAATCCACTGGAGAGAGAAAAATGCCAGCCATTGTCAACCAATTGTTAAAAGCACTGCAATTATTTTTAAAAAATGTATTAGATTATGAATAAAAGAATCCATTTACATTATTAATATTACCATTAGAATTTGCACTTTTAGGCTCTGCTATTCACATTTTAAATTATGAAGCACATTTATGTCTCTGTAATATATTTTGAAGGAATTGCCCAAAATTAGATTTTAAAGTTCTTGGACAAACAAACCTTAGGAGGAACTTAGAGCCTCTTTTGAATAAAAGACACAAAATGAACATTTTTGAAGAAATTTCTCTTGGGCGGAAGTTGGGGGGGACACACCAAGTGATCTTTAGGAGATACATTCCACTAGGATTGTTCCATGCAGCAGCTGGGGGATCTTGCTGCTTTGATGATTCAGCACTTTGAACTATCTTTCAAGCACTAATAATGTGATGTGAACAGTTCTGAGTAAAATAAAACAATAAGGGCTATAATAACCATTCCCTTAATGTATCAGTAACGGTACATCTTTATAATTTTTTATTATTTAATTTAAATTTTTTATATTTTATTATTTAATTTAAATTCCATGGGACGTCAAAAGGTCACGTGGACACCCACCTAAGAGATGGTCAGACTTCTTCATCAAGACCCTGAATGATCAGTTTGAGGCTCTTCATGTTCCTAGAACGAGCAGATGCCATTGGGCTACGCTAGCATGCAACAGGGATGAATGGAGACGTTACTGGTGCCCACTCGAGCAAATCGATGAATAATGGGGTATCAAGTGATCAATTTAAATTTTTAATTAAATCACAGTGAGATACACAAAGTTGTTCATGACTGAGTTTCAGTCATAGTATGTTCCAATGCCCATCCCTTCATCAGTGTACATTTCCCACCACCAGTGTCCCCAGTTTTCTTCCTCTCACCTTCCCCACCTGCCCCCCAATCATTCTCTCTCTCTTTCATGTGCTCTTTCCATATGAGCACTACGATTTGCAATACAGGTCCTGAGGCGTTATCTTGTATATCTCTTTCCCTACTTGCAGCACTTAGTTCTTGTCCAGAGTGATCATTGCCAACTTTCACTGTCACAGAGAAGACACCACTCAAAAATTTTTATTAGGACTTCTGGGCCCCAATAAAAGTGTTTCTCCCTAAACACTTTCTCAAATGCTATGAGCTTTCAAAAGTTAACTCTAGTGGCTGGAGAGATAGTAACGGGCCATTTGCCTTTCACATGGCCAACCCAGATGAATAACGGGGATTAAGTGTTTAAGTGATTAAGTGATGGCCAACCTGGGTTAGATCCCAGGCACCACTCATTGTCCTCCTCCCTCCCTGCCCTGCACTGAGCCTGCCAGGAATGATCTCTGAGCAGAGAGCAACCATATATAGTTGTTGTTATTGTTGTGCTATGGGGCCATAGCCCCTATTGCTCAGGGCTTATTCATAGCTCTTTGCTCTGTGATAACTGCTGATGGATGTGGTGATATTATATGGTGCCAGAGTTCAAATCCAGGTGAGCCACATGCAAGGCAAGTACCCTCTGTACTATCTTACCAGACATTAAATCCTTCCATTTGTTTAGTAAAACTAATAAAGATAAAAGAAAATAATTCTTATTCTGCCATTAAAGCACAGATGTATAAAAAGATAAACACATGTGGATACTTTTGCTAATTAGCTTAAGAATTTGCTTTTTTTAAAAAAGGTGTTTTAAAAAATTTCAACTATTTTTTATTTTCTTAATTTTACTTGCTCATTACACCAGAGTTATATTAAAAACAATGTATTCTATGTAAAATAACTACTTTGATATATAGTCAATTTGAATTAAAAATTTCAGCTTTATCAAAGCATTGTTTTCTGATATAGAAAAAACTCATTTTTATTTAGCATAGTTTTCTTGATAGGGCTGGAGCGATAGCACAGCGGGTAGGGCATTCGCCTTACAAGCGGCCAACATGGCCGACCCGAGTTCGATTCCTCCGCCCCTCTCGGAGAGCCCGGCAAGCTACCGAGAGTATTGGATATGCCAGACACAGTAACAACAAAGTCTCCAATGGAGACGTTACTGGGCCCGCTCGAGCAAATCGACGATCAACGGGAGGGCCTTTACCTTTACCTTTTAGTTTTCTTGATAAAATAATCCAAGTTTACCCAATGTTAAGTAATATGATCATGGTCTTTATTTCAACCTTGAGATCTTCTCCCCAAACTTTAATTTCATAATTAATTAGATTAGATGTTAGATTTTGGTAGTTTCATAATGATCCACAAGAATGACTATATTCATTTTTAAACCCACAATAGATTACAGGATATATTACACACAAAACAATGTAGATTTGTATCTAAATAACCCTACACATATAACACTTTTTTTTATTGATTGTTTTTTCTGGTTATTTTCTTTGTTGGATTTTGGACCACAATCAGTGGTACTCAGCCTTCCACTTAGAAATCACTCCTGACAGGATTAGTGGACCATATGGGGATTGGACCTGGATTGGTGACATGCAGTGCTCCCAGTTACTCTATTTGTGTGAAACTATACAATATGGAGGATAAAAATAGAGATTTGTTCTATGAAAAAGAAGTTTCTTCATCCCATGGACTAATCCCCTCAAGTGACAGTTGTCATTTGCTTTTTTCTTCATCTATCAAAATCTATGTTTGAAATAATAACTAAAACATCTAGATAGACATTTTTTGCATCGTCATTTAAAATTATTTAATTGGATAGGCCACTGTAGCAGATACTTAACTCATTTGACTAATATTCATTAGGCTTACTCTTTGTTGGACTAGAGAGATGGAAGTGTGGACAAGCAATGTTCCTGTCACTTGTGTTTTAATTTCCAACAAATAGATAATTATCCTATAAGGCTTTTTTTGTTTTTCAGAGTATTATGCACTATGTGATATAGATCACTCAGCCTCATTTTTTGCCTTTAAAACTAATTATACACAACACTGTACATGGAAATAGTGTGAGAAAATTAATTAGAAATATCTAGATTCCACATGGAATAAATTCAATGTGGCTGGTGTTAATGAAGCAGACTTTATTTTAAATGATGAGAAAGCAATTCCAACATATTTCAGAGTCCCCTTTTTTAATAATAAGGGATAAAAAGTTTAAAAGGTAAAAATTTTACAGGATTCAAAAAGAACTTGTTATCTCATTCTATGATAGTTATGCTAGAATTTCTTTTAAAGATGATCTCCAAAAGGAAGTTCTCACATATACATTTTATGAGGTCAATATTACTCTGATACCAAGAACAGTCACAGAAAATAAACAAAGCCTCTTTACAGATCAAATATCACTATATTGATGAAGAAATCCTCAAAAATTATATACTTCAACAGTAGATTGAAAGAATTATTCGTCATGTGTATGTGGGATTTACTCAAGGAAGGAAAGAATGGTTCTCTCTATATAAATCAATTAACAAAATAATCCACATCAACAAAGGAAAATAAATTCATATGATCATATCAACTAACATAGATAAATCTTTTGACAAAAGTTACATCCATTTGTGATACAAACTCAACAAATTGGAAAGAGACATAACATCTCTGTACATAGGAAAAGTTTTATATAGCAAACCCATAGCTAACATACTAAATGGTGAAAAAATAAAGTAAGTTTTACTAAGATCAGAAACAGGACAAGGATTTCCAATCTTACCACTGTGTTCCATTATAGTTTTAGAAGTCTTAACAATAGAATTCTGGTAAGGAAAAGAAATAAAAAGGATACCAAATGGAAAAGAATAGTCAATCTCACTATTTTCCTATTCTATAATTAATATATATGTGTGTATGTGTGTGTGTGTGTGTGTTTGTGTATAAAGTCCCAAAGACCCCATCAAAACGTTATAAGAAACATTAAACCAAGACAGTATAATTGTAGGCAACAAAATAAATATTCAAAAGTATACTGCATTCTACAATTATAATGATACATTATAATACTATACTATAAAATTATATATATATGTATTTACACACACACAATCTCAAAGACTCCATCAAAACATTGTAAGAAACAATAAACTAAGACAATAGTATAATTGCAGGTAACAAACTAAATATTCTAAAATATACGGCATTCTATACACAAAAAACACTTTAGAAGAGAAAAAAAATGAAAACATTTAGAAATGTAGCACTTACAATCAAACTCCTGGAAGTTAATTCAAGGAAATGAAAAAGTTATACATCAAGACTTTAAGTAAAGAAAGGAACAGAAGAGAACAAAAAAAACAGGAAAAAATATAATTATGCTTTGGAAGACTTAATATGGGTAAAATGACCAAACTACTCAAATTATAGATTCACTGACATACACATAAAAATTCCTATTTCAGTAATTGAGATGTTACTGAAATTTCTATGAACAAATGATCAATAATAACCTAAATATGCCAGAGAAAAAATATAGGTGACAGCATATTTCCCAGCATTAATGTATACTACTAAGCTATAGTAACCAAAATAGTGTGGTTTAAAATAAGATCAGATAGATGGATGAACAAAAACTAGTGAGTCAAAATATAAATCTTTACTACGTGGAAAATCAATTTATGACAATGGAACAAACTGGAGAAATGAGAAAATAAAGTCTCTTCGACAATTGTGAAGTAAAAACGTGACAGACATTGGCAAACTAATGACATCAGACCACTGTCACAAAAGTTAAAATGAATTAAGGACTTAGATGATACAAACAAATTCTAAATACAACATAGAATTGCAGGTAAAACACACCAAGATATTGTCTTTATTGGTGTATTCTGCAAGTAATTCCTACAGAAATGAAATAACAGCAAATAAAAAATGGAAATATATCAAAGTATAAAGCTACTGTAAAGTGAAAAAAACTATCTTTAATACAGAATATCATTAATACAAAATAGTCATGAATAAGAAAAAAATTATGCACAGTATATCTGATAGTGGATAATATCCAAGATATACAGAGAAACTCATAGAACTTACTAATAGTAAAGCAAGCAATCCCATAAATAATTGTGGAGAACAGCTTAATTGACACTTCAACAAAGATGGTATATAAATTGCTAACAGGCACAAAGGAAAATGTTCATTATCACTTATTATCAGGAAAATGAAAGTCAAATGATTATGAGATATATTACACCTGTGGGAATAGTATATATCAAAAAACCAAAAAAGATTTGAGAATGGCTCAATGATAAAGCAATTGCCTTGTATGAAGCCTGTGGTTCAATTTCTGGTGCCATATGGGCCCCTGAGCACTTCAGGAGCAACCTCCAAGCAATACGTTAGCAGTAGCTCCAGGGTAATGCTCCCCCCACCAAAAAAAAAAAAAAGTAAAAAAAAAAGTTCTCAAGTGTGCTGAGAATAAGGATCTTTATTGGTATATTCTGCATGTAATTCCACCAATAATGTAATAACAGAAAATAAAAAATAGTTTGTACACAAACAGTTTGGGATGTAAATTAGTTGAGCCTCCATGGAGATAGTATGGACATTTCTCAAAACTATTAGCATTTGATCCTGTAATTCCACTTCAATGTCCTTTAAAACCATTTATTTCAAAGTATAGATGTGCATTTATGTTTCAAGGATTGAAGAAAGATAGATGAGAGTGAGAAAAGGATTGATATATATGTACACACACACACACACACACACACACACACACACACACACACGCCATGAGCTACTTACTACCTTGTTACTCAGCTGTAAGAAAAGCTAAAATTTCGCCTCTTCTGCTAACCTGAATGGTACTAGAGGTGCTCAGGCTAAGCTTTATGAATCAGAAAGAGAAAGAGAACACTAAATTATCTCACGTAGATGTGGCATATAAATAAATAAAGTAAGGGAAGAGACAACATTAAAAAAAAACCCTCTTAGGACTCAAAAAAGAACTTAAGTTACCTAGGGCAGTATGCATCAGGGGAGGTGATGTCCAGTGTCCAATGAACTGTGGTAGAGGAAGTTGGTGCTTTGGTGGCGGATGTATTTTGCAACTAGCACATAATATTTTTAATTTTTGAAAAACAGGTAGCATTTTAAATTAAATATATGTGTGGGTATAAAATCTTCTTTAACTTTTCATTTTTAAGAAAAATATTTCCAATTGAATGTTTCTTCCTATATTAGTCATTTTAGTTTATTACAAAAAAGAAAGACTGTAAAAATAATGCTTGTGAAAAGCATTCTTATATAAAGATAGTTATACCGGAAATTAAAACTTTATATACTACAGTCACACTAAAAAAGAATGCTCTGCAATCATGGAGAAATCCCAATTGACCTCTGCTCAAAAAGGCACTCTTCTCCCAATGTCTCAAAAGATATTAAACCTCTCAAGAAGAGGGGTTCTGTGCCCCCTGCAAAGGCTTCTTATGATTACAGAATGATCTATTTAAGAGCTGCACACTTTCTCATGGAGGGCCCATTTTGGCACTCTCTTGTAATTATCTTCATTTACATAACTGGCACCTAACAAACCACTCACCAGAGTGGAACAATAAGCTCTGCTTGCTCTGATCATCTTTATGTTGACGTTAAGCCATTACACTGAATCCTGAGACATACTATTGTGAAGTCCCCTGGCATTCCTACTGCTATCACTCGTCTGTTGTTATAGAAGGATGTTCACTGCCAGAATCCTCTGGCAGGAGCTCAATTTCTGGGTCCAATACTAATTCATTACAAGGTCTGCAACAGCTGGGACATGAGTATACACAAATGAGCCACGCTGAAATTTGAGGACAAATCCAAAACACATACACAGAACCTTCCTATAACTCTAATCCATGGAAATATCTGGCAGAAAGGAAATCCTGTCAAAATCCTACCCTGCCTATGCTAACCGAATTGGACCCCAGCAACCGACCATCTATCATACAGCTACTTCCCTGTGCATCTTTTAAGAACATTTTAAAGATCTGTTAGAGAATGCACTTTAGAAACATGTGGATTAGTCATATAATGTAGTGAATGATACAAAAAAACACCCAAGTAAACCTACCCATTGAGCAGTCACCATTCTTTGAAATAGAAAAATGCTCTGAGAGTGGGTTAGATAATATGTACCACAGACAATTGGGAATAACATGGAAGTACAGGTCAAAGCAGAAAGGGTGACAGTGACAAACAGCAGTAGGTTATTATATTCCATTATCTTACTTAGAAGGCTATTAGGTATAAGAATATTAACTTACAAACTGATAAACTCAATTAAAAGGTTCAAAGTCTCACCTTCTGATATAAATAAATTCTCTGGATTAAAAGTGTTGATACTCTTATGTTGTGTTTTGTAGAACTGAATTTAAAAAACTGAGCTATTTGAAGTTTACTGTCAATATTTTGTTTCATCTGACTTAGTCAACCAATTCCCATTTGGAAAAAAAATGTGTAATACATGAGAAGGATGGGCTGGAGTGATAGCACAGCGGGTAGGGCATTTGCCTTATATGCAGCTGATCCTGATTAGATTCCTCCATCCCTCTCGGAGAGCCTGGCAAGCTACCAAGAGTATCCCACCCACACGGAAAAGCCTGGCAAGCTCCCTGTGACGTATTTGATATGCCAAAAACAGTAACAACAAGTCTCAAAATGGAGATGTTACTGGTGCCTGCAAATAGATGAACAATGGGAGGAAAGTGCTACATGAGAAGGAGAACATATTCCAAATTGTACAATTTTGATTTAATACTAACAGATACTGTTAATTTTTAAATATATGTGAAATATCAGACCTTTGCTTTAAAACTAAAATTTGGCCATATTTCAGTATATATTTAACTTTATTACATAATTTCATAATGCTGATAAGCAAAAAGAAAAATAACATGTACAGGCATGCATAAAAGTTATCTCTATGGGTTACCAACAGATATAGAGTAAAATGATAAAATTTGTACTCCAGTATATCACAGTGTCACAAGTTCTTCATGTATTAAAAATAGATTATATTTTTCCATGTATTAGAAGTAATTTCCAGTGACACTTCATCTTGTAATTGCCTCTCTGCAAGTTTGGGATACATGACTTTTTTTCCTTTGCTTGATGCAGATCAACTTTGACCTCTTATATTTCCAAAAGAAAACTATTTTCTACAAAAAGAAAAGCAAAAGAAAGAAATACCAGAAAGTAAGAAAACTATTTTCTACAAAAAGAAAAGCAAAAGAAAGAAATACCAGAAAGTTTAGACTCTATTTTGCTTTTACAGTAAGAGATAATTTGTCATTGCTTTATGTCTTTTGTTCATCATTTAAAAATAGGTCATTTTAACAATGAATAATCCCACTGAAAGAAAGCATTATATCAGATTTTTTTGGCGAAAAAAGGTGTTTGGGGTTTTTTAGCCAAAATTCTCCTCTAAAAAGAGTAGATCTGGACTTAAGATAGTAAGCAACTCCAGACTCTGTGCCTGGGGGAGGGTACCACTGTAACACTGGGAATTGAACTCAGGGCTCCAATATTCAAAATATATGCTCCAGCCTTTTGAGAAATATTCTGGTCCCCTTTAATGCTAAATTTCAAAAACCTCTCCAAGTGATTTTGATGATTAGCTAAGTCAAAGAACTAATCTACTGGATACACTTAGTAATATTTGTCATCTTATTATGATTGCTAATTACAATGATATCAAAATGCATATGCAGCACATATGAAATAAGAAGGTATATTTCCCCACAAAGTTTAAGCATCACTAAATCTACTATGGTAGTATTAAAAATTGTAGTGCTTTTTTGGGAAATAAATACTTTATTGATAGCATAAGAGTGAAGTGATTAAGAAGTTCCAGAAAATATTTTCAAAATAGTTCGATTCCAAGCATTTCAGTCTCACTAGCTTTTAAGGTATATATATGTAAAAATAAATCTTCTAAATAATTCAGCATATATTTCTCTTTAGTTATGCCCAGCACAGGACATTGTTTCAAGATCCTAATTCTTTTTTTTTTTGTTAAGGTCAATGGTTTATTTGATAGCATTACTGCATCCAGCCCAACCAGTGCGCACCTGACGTCTGGCAGTGAACATACATCACCAATAGCATGATCAAGATCCTAATTCTTATCCATTCTGGTCCTTCCTAGAAACTTCCAGAGATTACTTTGACCTGTTTTTCTTAGTTACACAGCAAAAACATTTTTGCTATCTTTCCATGGGAACTATTATTAGGGCCACTTCTGCTTCACTTCACTTGTTGGTTCAGAGGATCTCAGAGATCTGAACCCTGGCAAAGGATCCAGATTCTATTAATCACATTTTTGTTACAACATGGTAAAATAAGCTTTTGAGAGTTTGTGTGGGATCATACACAGCCTAGTTTCTATGGAAACAGGAATTCCTGTTTCCGAACAATGGTCTGAGAAATAGTTGTGTGCACAAATCTATTAGTAAGTTGAAGACTGTCTGCTGGTGTATCTTAGTTCATGAAAGTATTCATAAACATGCTGCTTTTATATTGAGGCCTGTGTCTTTCTGTTCACTCTGAAAAGGTCCTCAATAATAGAGGCTGGAAGGATATGATTCTTAACAAGGATGAAACCAATGGCCAATTATATTGAAGAAGAAAAGAATATATAAGTGTCCTCAAACAACAACAACAAAACTTTTTGCTATTGTTTTTTGTTGTTGTTGTTTCTGTTTTTTAGTTTTGGGGCCACCCTGGCAATGCTCATGGCCTCCTTCTGCTTCTGTGATCAGCAATCGTTATCATTTATGGTGGTGCTTAGCGGGACCATAGGTGGTGCTGGAGATTGAATCTGGGTTGGATCCAGGCAAGGCCAGCACCTTACTCACTGTACAGTGTCTTCAGCCTCAAAAATCAAACTCTGAATAAAACAATTTCCACTTAATAAATAAAGAAGGATATGTATGTATCGTTGATCATTTATATGATAATATGATAAATGTAGCAATTTATCATATACACTTTTCTTTAAACCTTTTAATACAAGGAGAGAAACAGAACTTTATGACACATTAGTGGTGATTAATGATACAAACAATTAAATTATATGTGAAAGACGCAATCAAGTACAATAAAATATATTTGGGAATCAAATATAACTTCTTATTTATTAAGTACGATAGGTTGAGTTCATTAAAAATAATGTAAGTAAAATTTGAAACTGCCGCAGTGGAATATTCTTCTTTAAAATCACTAATGAATTATGAACTTAATGTGCCATTAGTAAGAACAAATTTCTATTTTGTAGTAAAACTGTCTAGCCTTCAAACCCTGGAGTTTAACTTCTCCTTTACTATATTCCAATACATGTCCTAAGGCAAGTTGTCTGATAAATTCTTCTCCAAAGACTCGGTTGGTCTTTGGTTCTCTACTGAATTTATTCTTTTTTTCCCCTCACACACTCATTGATGCAAAAGCTTTCTGTTGCAGGATTCTTTCTTTGATTCCTATCTTTTTACATTTTACCAGCACACAACCAGTTTGTATCAAGAGACACAGAAAAATGTCAGTATGTATTTTTTAAGTGCCCTTTATTCTATCTTTATATCTTCTTGGTTCAAAGATTACACATTTGTCTATGGAAACTCAACTTGAGGAAAAGTTTGAAAATTATAAAATTAATGTTATAAGTTATGAATATGCAGAAGTCCTTTTATGGAAGAAAATTAAGTCTGAACTACATCTTTGTTCTGATCTTCTTACTATCTTATTTTTATTTGCTATCTATTGTAAACGCCTTTTCTCCTTTTTTCTTTACTAAGCTTAAAGAAAGAATAATCAGCATAGCTGAAGATTAATTACTAAGAAAAAGCACTGAACTTCAGGAATTTTGATAGAGATGGAATAACACATCCATGATTGAAAATAAAAAGTGTCATCTCTAACAATAACCAGGATAGTTACTTCCACTGAGCTTAAACACTTGGATCACTTCATTTAGCAGGCACTACCTAAGCTCTTTAAACGTGAAAGTGTAAACTAAAGCACAAAATTATATATCTCACATAAGCTATGGAGGTAATGTGGAGAAGAAAAATTTCAAACTTAACTTCCTCTGCTTGTTTGTCAAATGTCAGTGTTTACCAATTTTCATTCATCTTCCTGTTCCTATCACTGTATATACTTTATACAGTGGTTTATACTTCTCAGTCCTTTTCCCATGTTTTCTATATCCTCTAAATCTCAAATACTTTAAGTGCCCAACAGTCTTTGTATATCTCATCTGCCTTCCTCTTTAACTCCTCTCTCTCTCTCTCTTTTTTCCCAGAGTAATTTGCTTGATCACTCAGTTACCACCTGGCATCTACAATTGAAAAAAAAATTCTCCTTTTCTTTTGGTCATCACAAATATTAGCATAGTTATTACTTGACAATGAGTTGAAATAATATTCTTTTGAAATATATAATTTTTAATCCTTTACTTATTTTAATTATCATTGTTCCAGGTTCCACACATACAAATGCTCTACTACTGCTCCAATAAATCTTATAGTGTCCAAAAATTCAAAATTTGATTTAGTCCTTTTATGCTAAAAAACATCTTTAATGGTTCGCACTTCAAAAATAGGAAAAGTATGTTAAAGGTAATGGTGGCATCTTATAGGTTTTTCTTTCTTCCTTATGAGATTGGGTTTTGAGCAAGATACTCTCTGTAGATTGCCGGGTTCTCTGAGAGGGGCGGAGGAATCGAACTTGGGTCCGCTGTGTCGGCTGCGTGCAAGGCAAACTCCCTACCCGCTGTGCTATTGCTCCAGCCAAAAGTACTCAGAAGTATTTATATCACTGAATAATGTCTCTCTGTACAGTTTAAAGACCTATTACAAATCAGATTCTGTACATATAATAAGCAGATATACAATGAATCCATATTGAATTTAGTTTATGGATTGCATATCTAGTCATTCACTGATCACTCTATTCACTGAGGACTGTTGACCAAATGCTAATCTCTGAACACCTCATCAATGCAATTGGACCAGTATTAAAACCTGGAATATTTCTAATTAAAATGATAGTGACAGAGAAGATATTAACAGAACTTAGTAACTTATGATTATTACATTGTTATTAATATTTTGGTATTTCCACTATCAACAAAGGGGAATATAAAAACCACAAAATTATAATAATACATGAAAAGAAAGTCTCTGACAA
Source organism: Sorex fumeus (assembly GCF_029834395.1). Taxonomy (NCBI): domain Eukaryota; kingdom Metazoa; phylum Chordata; class Mammalia; order Eulipotyphla; family Soricidae; genus Sorex; species Sorex fumeus. Next base: position 17,675,681 of record NW_026606094.1, read on the forward strand.
GATTCAACATCTATTTTAAAAATTCTCAACAAAATGGGACTAGAATTAACATATCTTAACATAGCAAAGGCCATGTGTAACAAATCCAATGATAATATTGTACTTAAAATGGTATAAAACTGAACCCTTTTCTTTCACGATCAGGCACAGGGCAAGACTGTCCAGTTTACCACTATCATGCAAATATGTATTGGAAATCTTAGTGTCAACATTTCCAAGTGACAAATACATGAGCAATTCAAATTGAAAAATAAATTAAATTCACTATTTTCAGAGGATATTATGTATAGAGAAAAAATCCCTAAATAGTCCATAAAAATATATAGTAAATACAAAAGCTAATTTATCTGCAACTGCACAAAAAGAACAAGTACATAGAAATTAGCATAACAAAGATAATGATCTGTGCACAAAAATACTATGAGTTACTATCAAAAAAAGTAACGCACAAGGAAATTTAGAGAAAATTAAGTTCAAGAGTTGGAAGAATTAAGATAGTTAAAATGATCAGAAAGAAAGAAAGAAAAAGAGAAAGAAAGAACTTCCATATGAAACAGCAATTAAAACCTTTGGCATCTATTCCAGGAACAAAAACACACTATTTTTAAAAAATAGGTGTACACCTATGCTTACTACAGTGCAATTCACAATTGCCAAGATCTGAAAAAATCCATTCTGATACGAATGGCAAATAGTCATATATACACAAATAATGGAAAACAGCTGTAATAAAAAATATATGAATACTGGAATACTGGTGGTGGGCATGGAATAGCAACACTGCACCCCTAAAACATACCAATACTTATAATCTTATAACCCTTGTTACATCAATACAAAACAAATCAAAGAATTTTTTGTTACTTATCCATACCCTTCCTATTTTTCTACAACATTTTATCCAAGTTTAAGTTATTATGACAGTACTATGGCTTAAGACCCTTTCCTTATTTAAAAATAATGTTGAAGGGGCTGGAGTGATAGCACAGCGGGTAGGACGTTTTCCCTGCACGCAGCCGACCCGGCTTCGATTCCCAGCATCCCATATGGTCCCCTGAGCACCGCCAGGGGTAATTCCTGAGTACAGAGTCAGGAGTAACCCCTGTGCATCGCCAGGTGTGACCCCCCCCAAAAAAAGCAAAAAAATTAATGTTGAAGATGAGAAATATACTAAGGTAAAAACAAAGTAAGAAAAAAAACAAAGATAATATTTGGGTCATATTTGAGCATTTAAGTTTTCCATTTTATTTTATAAAATTTTGGTCTTGATTACTCAATCTCACTGTTCATGCATCCTCAGGGTGAAAAATGAAAAAAGTATTTTTCTTGTCAATATATTAATTTATTAAATGCTACATGCTGTTATACTTATCTGAATGACACATCACATTTTTTCTTTTTTTTCAATTTAGCTAAATAAGTAGCAAATAAAAATTTAATGATTTTTTAAGGTGCTTCAGAGAAATATACATGGCACACAGCAATATCAATAATATTGTCAAGAAGCAGCATGCACAGGATAGAAACAGATTGAAGTTGAGTTGCCTGCTAATGCACTGCAGGTCTGTCAATATTCGCTAATCACTGTTTTTATCCGTAACAGATATAACTTATCAAGATCAGAGATTTTATCTGCTAAATAAATACAAGATCTTTTATTCTTCTTTGAATTCTTCAGAAAATTAAATGAGCAGTATCAATTCACCATCATGCCACAGTAAAACTGGTAGATTCAGACACAAATAAAGTTCTAGAGGTCAAAGGTAAAGGTAAAGGCCCTCCCGTTGATCGTCGATTTGCTCGAGCGGGCCCAGTAACATCTCCATTGGAGACTTTGTTGTTACTGTGTCTTGCATATCGAATACTCTCGGTAGCTTGCCGGGCTCTCCGAGAGGGGCGGAGGAATCGAACTCGGGTCGGCCATGTTGGCTGCGTGTAAGGCGAACGCCCTACCTGCTGAGCTATCGCTCCAGAGGTCAAAGAGTTTGTAAATATAGGTAACACATCTGCCTAGTGTGATCAACCCTGGTTCCATCGCCATCACCACATACAATCCCCTGAGCACTTCTAGGAGTGATCCCTGAGCACAGATCCAGGAATTAAGCCTTGAGCACAGTGGGGTGTGGCCCCAAAAGCAAATTGTAATGGCAGGGCTGGGAGCAGCATTTTAGTCTTGTTCTGAAGTAAATTATGAAGCACAGGAAAGTTCTTTTGAGGTAATTGTTCTAAATTCAAATTTTAATCTCCAGTATTGCTAAAATGATTCACAAAAAATCAATAGATAAATATGTGTATAGTATTAAGTCTCTGAAATAAGAAAAAGAGTAAAGTAATACAGACAATAATTAAAGCACTTACATGTAAAGGTAATTCAGTTTCATTAACTTCAAGTACATATAGCAACTTGAACATCTGAGCTAAGTATCACCAAGTAGGAATCCTGCTGACCTGCCTGAATTAACAGAAAAGAATTTTTATATACTGCATTATTTATATGAAAGAGCTCCTACATGAGTTCAAGTGTTTGAAAACAACTTGATTCTTAAAAACTTGCACCATTAGTATAATTTTAAAGTAACTTGCCTAATTTACCTGAGATTCATTGCTTTGTTTAGTGAGATTTTATCACACAAATGTAGAGAGAACAAAGGAAACAAAAAAAAAGCTGCCTTTGAGGATATGAAAACCTAAAGTGTCCCTAATTGAGAAGTAAATAACAAATAGTTAAAATAATGAGCTACATTTTAATTAATGTAAACCAAACTGTCCCACTTACAGATGTAGTCTGAGAACATTTGGTTCTATTGAAAAAAAAAATAACAATATTGTCAAAGCTGAGTGAAGTCCTAAAACTCCCTCCCTACTACTCCCTTTATCCAATACAAAATGCTTCTTTTAGTTTCTCTCTACATGATAGGGAAAATAAGGGGTCACAAAGAGGTTATGATTATATTTTTCTGATTCCAAACATCTGGATGAAACCTGAAAAAGTTATCCATATATTACATATATGGAAAACATCTGTCTATTTGCATAATTTGTTTATTTTTCATCCAGATGCTTATCATGTTGACACAACCTCCTTCCCTCTGTGAATTTTTTTTTCTTCTGGGTGAATACTGATGCAGCCTCTTCTCAAATATTTTACTAGGTAAGTTATCAGTACAAAAGATGAAGTATATCACAAATATGTATCATACCTAGTGGATTTTGCTTTAAAAGCAACTAAAACACAGTGAAATTATTTATAATACTGAAATCAGGGGACCAAAATAGCTTATGATCTAATTGTGCTCTGTCAGCCTTTATGAATATTGTTGAAGCATAAATTACATGGTTAAAAAATAAGACTTTATCATCATGATTCAGTAGCTTTTCTAGAAATTTACATCAAAGAAACTGAAAATATTATCAAATGACCAGTGAAATACAAAAGTAACTATACATTCTGAATAAGTGATTTTAAATAATGTAATAATCAATGTAGAACAGACTATACGAGTACAATGAACTAACTGAAAATACAGAAGTTGAAATTATTACTAGAGATATTATTAGAAATAAACTGTTTTTTAAAGGAAACTTGCTGTCCATATAATTATGAATGCATACATTTATAAGAATTGTACCATACACTTTCAAAATTCTTTTCCAGTGTTTTATTTTCATGTGCTGAGTTGCTATCATATTAGATACTTTGATTTCTATAAAAGTGCTGACTTTAAATTTGCTTTTTTCCTTGTTTGTGGATACACATAGGCTTGTTAAGTGAAATTGATATTAATACCCATAGACACATAAAAATAAATTATATCTGTATTTGCATACTACAAAGAAAAGTAGCAATATTTTATTAAATATATTAGACAAAAATGAACTAAATTATGTATCAGTTAAGTTCAAGCAAAAGAAATGTGAAAGTTTATATTGAAGTTAATAAAGAATAACAAAGTAAATAATTTTGTCTGTAAATGAGGACGTTATTGACTTAAAAGAATATATAAATGAAATAAACTATTTAAAAGTTCACAGTATAAAGAGAGATATAGTAAAATGTCTTTGATTATGGTAAAGCATGGTTATTCTAAAAATGCTATTTTGTTTTAAAATCTTTTATATCTATCTATATTACAGGAAAAAATATGATTATAATCTAAAATTAGAATGCTTTGCTATGATTGATGACATTCTTGTGTATTTTCTATTGCCATTCTTAGATATAGCAGTGACTAGTCTGAATATCTCAGACGTCATAAATTTTCAGAAGACAATTCAACAAAATGTAGAAAATGGTGAAAATAAAGAACTTTAAGATAAAGATGCCCCTAAGTTCACTTATTTTAATGACTTTTAGTATTTTTCTGTGTCAAATTTGCTGCCACTTGAACATTTACATTTTAAAAACAAATTGAAAATGTATAAAATTAACAGGCTAACTCAGGATATATTTGGCTTTGAGTAGAAACTGATCCAATAAACTTCACAGGAAGAATAAAGTAAAGTAAAACAAAAAAAGCACAATGGTCTTTCTGTGTGCTACTTTCGACTGTGCCATGCCTGAGCAGAGGAAAAGAGTTTCACTCCTGTTGTTTATTGATTTTCTAGATTAAGAATCCCAGTGAGAGAATTGTAACAGACAACCATAAAATTATTTTTGGTGTGCTTATTTGCCTTTCCCTTGCATCTATTTGGCCTGTGCCTGTAGACAATTATGCGTTCTAGCCTAGACTCAGGTGCTAATAATGAAGGACAAATAGAATCATATGTGTAAACTTCCCCTTCTGATGAAAATTTATATTAACTTTCTGCCACTGTAAACAGAACTGCATAGCTCAGCGTCCCTGATGAATTGGTGATGAATTCAGTCATTTATATCCCAGGAATCTGTGCATTTATGGGAAAAGATGAAAACCGTCTGTATTGTGTAACCTTGCACTTTTTGAGTAAGAAAAAGAAAACACCAGCCTGTTTAGTTCATCACTTAAAGTGTGTAAATTTCAGCTCAAATACCAGATTTCTGCATGACTCTGTCAGTCTCCACTTTGGGGATCTGTGCCAATATAAACAAGCCAAACAGTGAAGAGTGCCATGTTATCGCTACAACTGTGAACTTATACACTTTCTGACTTCCATAAAAATTGTTATGAATATCTTTACAATACAACAGAATCTTTGTTATATACTGAAGCTGGACAGTTTGGCAGTTTGGCAGCTCTGTTGGAGAACGAAGTAATTTGGGATAGATAAAAACATGGCAGTCCTTTTGTAACAAAAGCATTCTACTCTGTTTTTAAAACTTACCAAACAGTCAATATTCTTATTAAATTTTCAAAGATAAGCTATAATGGAAATAATTGACACAAACAAAGAAACATTTTTAAAATATAAGGAGCACAAGTGTATCTCTGCATACTTCCTAACAAAAATTGTAATATCCATGTATCAAGTTTTGTATTCTAATATAAACATTTAGGTGAATATGATATTAAGGCTCCACAATTGAGTAGCATATGGTAACTTGGATAATAAAGTAAAACAAGATAAAACTGCAATTTAGGCCTTAATCGACACTTTTTTTTTTCCTGCAGAAACCATAACACAAGTGGAAAATTCCAGTTGCAGATAGAGAATGACTCTTAAATCCTGTTTCCATGTATATTGACATCTGCGTACATGAAGATGCCTTTCATATGGATAATGTCACATTTATGTTTATTATAAAACTGATTAGCATATTTTCTCAAAAATCTTTTCATATCCATCTCATACTTTAAGTACCCCAGAAGGTCAATTTAAAAGACTGTTTATTAATTCCTGCTTTATGTACATAAGAAAAGCAGGGTGACAATCACTGAAATACTAGAAAATATAGTTGAACTAAAGCATACTTTGTTTTTACCTCAACACTTAAATGTAAGTTATATATGTTTTGTGTTTGAAATGAAAATGCCTCTCAAGTCCATCCATCCATCATGGGTACAAGCCGGCACACCTTCTCATGATACACTTTATCTCAAAGTTATCTGTGACTATTCCTATCACTCTGTGTGCATGACCTTTTAGTAAGCTGAAGAAGATACAGTTATCTTCTTTTCTGACATGCAACATCTATCAATCAACATGTTTTCCTGTAATTTATTCAAGGCAAATAGCAGCTCCTAAGACTAGTGAACCGCAGCACTATCCCAGTGATTTTGATTAAGAAATGATGTGCACGGCTTAGGTGCAAAATGGAAAATGCAGAGGAGTATTGATAAAGATATATCCAAAACAGCAAAATGGAACCAAAACAAAATGACTATTTGAAAATATACATAGGCTCAGCATAACTAACCTTGATAACCTTGCTTAAAACATACTTTAATAAATTTGAGTGAGGATGCATGATTTGATGAACTAATGATACCAATTTAGTTTACTTTCAGTATCTGAGGCAATGCATCTGTAGTTCTATTAGGTTAATTCACATTTTTTGCTTTGAATCAAGAATGTAAATTAAGACAAAATGATTCTTTTTCAATTTCATGCTGAAGTAGCTCAAGTTAGTGAATGTAATTTCTCCTAACAAGAAAAATTTATCACTGTACAGCTCACTCAGTTACCTCTGTAGTGAGTTGCGATATGCATTTATAGAAGTGAATGGATAAAAAGATTGATATATGTGGTATCAGAATAGGCCAGACTTTAAGAAAATATAAGCATAATTAAATGACTGTTAGCAATTTCTCGTCTTTATTCTTATTTATATCATATTTGCAATAAATGTATTAGTACTCATTACAATCAAGTTTTATATTTTGAAAGAACTTTTGCGTTGTCTCTCTTTCTCTTGAGAAGCAAAAATTCTCTCACAAGGTGTAAGTGCAGACTTCCGGTCCTAGTTCTACTACAAATAGTTTTATTGCTCTGAACAACTAACCTTGATGTCTCAACTTCTCTTGATCTTTCAGCTCTGAAAACTTTTTAAGGTTTCAACATAAATAAAGAAAACATAAGCTGAATGTGTTCCAAATATCACATTTTAGAATAAATATATAATTTAAAAAAGTGGTAGATACTGGATTTCATATTATAGAAAAAACACGTAGACTCTGGGCTAAAATGAACTAAGTTCTAACATAGGTTGTACTATTAATTAGCCTTTCTTACCATTAGCAAATTCCTGAAACACGCTAAGCTTTAGATTCCTTCTTGGGTCACAGATGGGGTGATCAGGGGCTACTCTGGCTCTATACTTGCGATCTTTATGGGCGGTACCCAGTGGACCATACAGTCTAAGAATTGGACACAGTTTCCCACATGAAAAGCATACTTTTGATGTGTTCAGTCTGCTGAGTATCTCTCCATCCTTTAAGTTTTAGGGTTTATTTTTTTACCATTTTTAAATTTGTGTGTGTTGAATTAATTAGAAGCTGTGCCCATTCTTTTCAAAAACGTCCAGTTCTTGGTAAAAGTCGTGTGATTAACCATTTTATTGAAGCATAAAATTATAAATTTTTAAATTAAAATTTATTTACTAAACCTGTGTTGAGGTAATGTCTTACATAATTATCTGTTTAGAGGCAAAACTTTAAAAAGACAGTTGATTATGACATTGCACAAAATAGGAAGATAAATTTCAAATGTTTTTAAATAAAGCCAAGAGAAAACTGTTTTGAAACAGAAGATATCATTAAGTGTGATGTATTTGTTAGAGATTAGCCAGAGATTTAATACTGATTCCAAAGGTTCACATGAAAAGAGAATCATAATCAAATTACAAGGTTCACTGTGTAAGATAAAAGAAAGCAAGTTGCTGATGGACTAAACTATTCCAAACAGTGAAGTCTGAGTGATATTTTTCCCACTGAGGTCTGAGGTAGTAACTCTGTACTGTACTGAACAGTACCCCCCCACTCACCAAATGTCCTTAGATTAAGTGAAGTAGCAAATTAAAATTATTTTTAATTATGATACTCTTAAATCTAGGCTAAATATAGCATTAAATCAAGCCATTTTTAAAATTAAGCTAATACAATGGTTATATAGCTATGAAGTTATCAAAAGACCTGCTTTATCAGGGTTATGTTAGAGTATTGTAGAAATTGGTAGACTGTACCTCCTGCACGCAATCTTACACATCCATCATCAGGCAAGCTTTGATAGACACGAAGACAGAGGAAGCTCATTCTTATAACTCCTCTTTAGTGCAAGTAGCACATTTCTTCTTGATCTTGAACGCTCATCTGAATTAACTGTAGGATAATTGCTGAGTTCCCTTTCCAGAGTATCTGATTCAGTAAGACTAAGGAGGAATGAAATAATTTGCATTTCTTCCAAGTTCTTAGGTCATGTTTTTGCAGAAGGTCTAAAAGCCACACTTTCAATACTGTACTTCTTAGGTAATAAGTTGATTGTGGCTCCATAGACTTTAAAAACAAACTGAATGTAAGAGCCGGCATCCTCTGGGAATAAAGAAAACTGAATAACAAGAATAGTAAGAGGAAAATAAGCCCACCCATTCAACAAATGGTCATGTTGATATGTTTGAAGACTAATTGTAAAGTGAACCTAGAAGAGTAAGTACGATGATGCTGAAAAGGTTCCATATTCTAACCAGTTAAAAATGTGGATTCTTTGGCTGGAGAGATAGCACCGCTGGTAGGGCATTTGCCTTGCACGCAGCCAACTTGGGTTCGATTCCCAACATCCCATATGGTCTCCTGAGCACCGCTAGGAGTAACTCCTGAGTCTACACTCAGGAGTAACCCCTGTGCATCGCCGGGTGTGACACCAAAAAAAACAAAAAAAAATGTGGATTCTTTACTAAAGTTATTTTGGTTAACGAAACTTTTCCTATTTTTAATTGATTAGCTATCAAGATCATATATTGCATCTGATGTTAAGTAGCATGGTATTTTATATAGATAGGTTGTTAATATTCAGCTCCCTGCTACAAATGTTACTTCCAATAACCTCTCTTAATTTTGCCTATAGCTTTTTGGAGTTAATAATTTTACATTGCTGTTTTTCATTCCTCATACTGCACTTAACTGAAAATTATTGAAACTGCTTTTTTTCCCCCAATAAGTTTTAGTTATAATATTGGTGCCATCATGGGTAAGAATTGCTGCTGATTCCTTTGTATTATAAGTGCCTAGAATTGGTAGTCAATAAGTCTGTACTGAAATTATGTTAACAAGAGGTATCTAGGGTTTTAAGCAGATTAAGTCCAAATCATTGTGAAGTTCATCTAAGGATAGTAACCAAACATGGTATTTGCACGCTTCTGACAGTTATTTTAAAATGTAGAAGCCACATGTGTAGTCTTTACCCAAGGCAAAATAAATGAAGTCAAATTCGAGAAAGAAAAACTCTGAAATAATTAAACAATGGATTCTGATAAGCAGTAATTAATATTTATAGTTAATAATTCTATAAAGTAGATATCTCAATCAGCGTTGATGTAAAGACAAGCAGACGAAAGTTGAAGTCACTGTGTAGTCATCTGCTCTTTGTGGCTCTATAGTGCTGAACTTTTAAAATCTCAATTTCATCATTTATAACTGGAAATAATAATATTGTCCTAATCTTATTTCAAAGGATCTTTCTGAAGATAATATGAGATGATGAACATAAATGTCATCTGAACGCTATATAATTGTTCTCTTATTTTTAGAGAATAACACAATTTAAAGCCTGTGGTCTTGAATAAAATACATTCATTCCTCTTTGTCCCTATTAGCTAACCACCCCACTACAACGTTTAAAAGCCACTATTGTATATTTTCTTAAATATAAGTAATCATCCTTAACATTTTTAAAGGACTTTCTTTCATCTTAGAATAAAAGGCAAACACAATAGGAAAAAATGAAAGCTCTTATTAAATACACACATAATTAGCAACATTTAAATTGCACTACTAAGGTACTTGGAATATCCTACTACTATGAAGATGCGACTAATCATAGTTTATATCACGGTGGGCAGATACTTCTGTAACATTCAGAAATTTATCTTTCTCCTTTAGAGTTAGTAGGCCCAACTGCATTCTTTGATACATCACATTATACCACAGAAAAGCTTATTTGTTTCATTCTCGTTCTGAATTTAGGCACCATAATTTACAGTAGTGTGATTAGTAATATTCCAGCCACATAACGTTTCTCCACTGTACTCACCACCAGAGTTCCAGCTCAACCACAAAAACTTTACAAAATTATTGAAACTGCTATCATTTTACCATTTTATCTAACTTTGTATTACTACACTCCATTCATGGATATGGGTGGTGTTAGATAATAAAACAAGTGGAATTAGTTAATAACACATATTTTGTGTGTCCACTGATCTGGAGTGGAATTAGTCAATAACACATACTTTGTGTGTCCACTGAGCTGGAGTGGAGCAATAGCACAGCGGTAAGGCATTTGCCTTGCATGAGGCCAGCCCGACAGAGCCGGGTTTGATTCCTCCACCCCTCTTGGAGAGCCCAGAAAGCTACTGAGAGTATCTAGTTGGCACAGCAAGCCTATTCGATATGCCAAACACAGTAACAACAAGTCTCACAATGGAGAAGTTACTGGGCCTGCTCGAATAAATCTATAAACAGTGGGAAGACAGTGCCACTGAGCTGGAGTAGGTATTAGGCATTGAATGAGGGTGAATTAAAGTTTGAATTTTTCATCAACTTAAAAATTTAGATTAATTGATACTGTAAACAAGGAGTGAGAATGTGGCTTGTTGGTGGGGCATATCCACTGCATGTGAGGCCTCAAGTTCGAGTACTGGAACGAATAACACTATATATACATGTAAATAATAAAACAGAAATTGGCTGGAGCGATAGCATAGAGGTAGGGCATTTGTCTTGTGTGCAGCTAGCTTGGCCGAGCCAGGTTTGATTCCTCCTCCCCTCTCGGAGAGCCCAGCAAGCTACCGAGAGTATCTCACCTGCACAGCAAAGCCTAGCAAGCTACCTGTGATGTATTCAATATTAATTTATATTTATAAAATGTACTATGATGTATATAAAAGGTAAAGGTAAAGGCCCTCCTGTTGATCGTTGATTTGCTCGAGCGGGCCCAGTAACGTCTCCATTGGAGACTTTGTTGTTACTGTGTCTGGCATATCGAATACTCTCGGTAGCTTGCTGGGCTCTCCGAGAGGGGCGGAGGAATTGAACTCGGGTCGGCCATGTTGGCCGCTTGTAAGGCGAACGCCCTACCCTCTGTGCTATCGCTCCAGCCAATTTCTGTTTTATTATTTCTGTTTTATTTGATCCCTGACATGATGTATATAACTAAAATAAATAGAAGGGGTCTGTAAGACCATCCAATGATATATTCCTCCTAGTTTTTGTACCTTCAGCTTCTCAATGAGCATTTTATGCATTTGCTGAAGTTGTAGGGAGGACATAGTTCAATGTATGGAGACCACTTTCCCCAAGCCCCGATAGTCAGCTAAGTAAAATAATCACTGTACAGAAAATAATTATGTAAAAAGTTTATGCTAACAAAAGTGTTTATTAACTAAAATAAGCAACAGTGGATATCATATTTAGAATTCTATTAAGTATTAACACAAAACTGCATCTTAATGAAAATACTTAATAAAATTTTTCTTCATACAAGCTTGAAATAAATATCTTGGAACAACCTAGCTTTAAGGGTTCCAGGAAATATGCAAGCCTCTGCTTTATATAATGCTTCATGTTTAATCTTAAATTTTAAGCTTAAATTATAAAAGCTTCTGGCTTTGAAATTCCATATTTGGGAACGGGTAGAGTAAAAAATGAAACTCACGATGCCTAAAATACAATTTTACGAAGAGAGACCTTCCATATTATTCCTCTAGCAGACATGATGATTGTGCATCTGTGGCTCATGAGTGCTGTGCTCACGAACGCCTAGGCAGCAGGGAGCACTATTATGCCCACACAAAATCACGCCACCTTCCCACTACCAGGAAGAGAAAGTGAGTGTTCAAAAATGTAAACAATAAAAACTAAGAAAAACAAATTGGATCGGATCTTTATTTTACGACAGATGTAAAAGACAAGCTAAGCAGCATTCTGGCTTTCACTGTTTTACAAAAACATGTAAATATCCCATCAAAGTTTTACCATTAGTTTGTTTCACAGACATTTCTGAAGACTGATCCTTTGAAAACCATGATTAGATAACTTTCAATTTCTAAAACAATGCAGAATTTACAATTAATTGATTTCCAGGTAAGTAATTCTAAGAAATTTTTCATCCTATTTTGCTTCTACTTGTATTGTGTAAAATACCGAATTTTATTATCATTTTCATTCTAGTAATTACTAGTGAACTGCAAAAATCTGATCCACAGTACTTCAGTTTTCAATGCATATTCGATAGTTTTCTTGGAGGCTAGCAAAATATATATTGCTTCAATAGTATCATAGTCTGAAACTGAAGCATCTAAAATTGTGGCGACATTGAACTGCAACTTAGAGGTAATTTCAAGGCAATTTCTTTTCAAATTATATATGAACACTCTTAAATATAAAATTCTTTGTTTTTTATGGAATTCTGCTTCATATTCTTATGGGGAAAATGTCACGTAAGCCTATTTTATTGAAACCTTATATTGATTTTTAAAGTGTCTGTTAACTTAAAACATTTAAATAATAAAAATTTGCCAGAATTGTAAAAAAAATCTGGTCGAGGTTTTAGTTTTTCAATAATTCAAACACTATTCTGCCACAACACAAAGAACTGGTGATGCCAGTAAAATTATAAAATAACCTCCTGTGAGTCAAATATTTTTTTGCACAGAATTCCCATGGTATTATACTGTCAAAAAGTTAACTTTTACCAACTCTATTGATAAATGAGGGAGAGAGAGAACAGAGAGAGAGAGAAAGAATTTAAGAACTGAAAAACTGAAAAAGAAAGAGCAGGGGCAAAAAGGGAGGCAGAAAGAAAGGAAGGAGGAAGGAGAGCTTAAAAGGCAAGAATAAAGAAGGAATTTAGGAAGGGAGGGATAAAGGAAAGGCGAAAAGAAAAGGGGGAAGAGCAAAAGGGAATTTGGGAGGGAGAGAAAGGGTAATGGAAGAAGGAAGGAGGGTAAAGGGAGGAAGGAAAGGAGAGGGAGGGAACAGTGAAAGAAGGGAGGAAGGGAATGGAAGTAAACAAGCAGTAGAAGGATGAAGGAACTGATGGCAGGGGGTTGAGAGGAATGTTGGGAGAAAGGAAAGGGGATTAAGGAACAAAGTGAGGGCTGGAGGGCAGAGACATAGGAGGGGGAAGGAGGAACAAAGGACAGGAGGAAGGGAAGAAAAGAGGAACGGGAGTAAGAAAGGAGGGAGGGAGGAAGGGAAGGGCAGAGGGAGAGAGGGAGGAAGAAATTAAGGGAGGACTATATATATAGAGAGAGAAACAAAATGGAAGGAAGGAAGGAAGGGAGGGAGGGAGGGAGGGAGGGAGGAAGGAAGGAAGGAAGGAAGGAAGGAAGAAAGGAAGGAAGGAGGAAGGGAGGGAGGGAAGGAGGGAGGGAGGGAGGGATCAAACTGTTTCAAAGTCTCTTCATGATACAAAAAGTACTGACTTAATGCTAAGGCATATTGGGGGGGGGGGGGGTCAAGGAAGTGTGGTACAGTCAACAATGTTCTGAGTTTACTCCTAGAGGAGATGGATATAGTGGCACCTGTGATCGCAGGGCACGGAACTGTGGTCAGTTGCCTGCAAGGCAAGTGCTTTATCCACTATTTCCACAAACCTATTTTTAGAGGTCACCTTAGGTTTGCACACAACTGCTCTACTACCTCTGGTTAATCCAATTCATCTGTAACTCTTGATGGAGTTTTCAGTTAGAACAGAAGATTTATTATCTTTATCTGAGTCTGAGTTTGGGCAGGTGAAACTGGTGACTATACATATGCAACTTTGTGCTTCACACCATTATCGTGGTCCAGCCCAGAGGCTTCAGAATTCCAGGAGACGAGGAGTGGGAAGTCATGCAAAAAGAATGGGAAAGACTGGATAAAGAAGGGAGAAGGGAAGGGGAAACTATGAGCAGTTAATAAGAATAATAGTTATAATTAAAAAAAACTCTACCCTTGTCCGACTCACATAGTTAATAGCTAAAATCTTGCAAGTTGCTCTAAACTTGGTTGAAACTGGAAGATATCATGTTGAGTGAAGTAGGACAGAGTAAGACAAAACCCAGGATAATCTCACCTATCTGTGGCATACAGAATAACTGACTGAGGAAATGCAATGTAGTAAAGGGGGGTGCCTAGATAACTCAAAAGTATAGAGAGAAGGGCAGAAAAGGAGAGAAATTGAAGTGGGAGGAGAAAGATAAGAAAGGAAAATAAGGGGAGTCAGGGATTTCAGGAAAACTGGTAATGGCGGGGAGGAGAAGTCGTTTAGCTATAAATCCAGGTACAGTCTTAACACTGAAAACACGAAATCCAAACTACAACCACCAAACTTTAAAGCGTGCTTGTCCAGGTGGCCAGCTGGGGGTCGGGGGTAGGATGTGCTGGGGGCTGGGAAGAGAATACTTGTGGAAAAAAGTAGACATCAGTGGTGGGACTGGTGTTAGGATATTATGTCTCTAAAACTCAACTCTCAATGACAGCATAAATCAAGTTTTTTTAAAAATAGAAATCTTAAAAGTGACTATTTCCAAACAGTAACTAACTCCCTGCTTTATTTTCAACTGAACGGGTTTTTCTTACAACCTGAATTTAGTCTGTTTTGTGAAAAACAATCTCCATAGAAAGATGTAAATGTCTCCAAACCTTAGTTATTTTGGAAAAAAATAAAAACTGAAGTACATTTTTTTCCCACAAAACTTCAGTCTTAATAAAAAAAAATAGAGACACAATTCTAAAATGTGCTATAATAATCTGTGTTGTGGAGATGTCTTTATAACATTTTTCAAAGTTTTCAACTTGTAAAATCAAGATTGATTATCATTTAGAAGGTACCTAAACTATCACTGACAAAATGATTTGAAACAGATACAGCATCTGTTTTTGCAGGTGGAGTAACCTAATAAAATTTAGGCACACAGTGGCTTTCATTCTTTACTTTTTTCGATCAATCTTTCAAAAGTGTTCATATTTCACAGCATTGTTTTGATAAGCCTCCAGCTTTGTGAGATCATTAACAGGAAATATATTGGGCATTCTAGAAGCTAGTTCATAATATCATTTTAGCAGTTAAAATGTGTTTGTTAAAGACATTCAATAAACACAATTTAAATGCTTAATAATTTAACGAAGAGGAATCTGAAATGAATCTTCAACTTTAAAACTAGGCCACAGAGCTTAAAATTTTGTTTCTAAAATTATAATTAAATTAGGGAGTCAAATAAATCATGGTGAAAATTTTTAATTATTTTAACTATTAATATAGGCATACTTTTTTTTAACTTTTTGCATCACACCCAGCAATGTTCAGGGGTTACTCCTGGCTCATGCACTCAGGAATTACTCCTGGCAATGCTCATGGGACCATATGGGATACTGAGAATCGAACCCAGGTTGGCTGTGTGCAAGGCAAATGCACTACCCGTGGCCGACCTGAGTTCGATTCCTTTGCCCCTCTTGGAGAGCCTGGCAAGCTACCAAGTGCATCCCGCCTTCACAGCAAGCTCCCCATGTCATATTCGATATGCCAGAAACAGTAATAACAAGTCTCACAATGGAGACTTTACCGTGCCCGCTAGAGCAAATCAATGAACAATGGGAAAACAGTGACAGTGGTTAAATAGGCATTTTGTCATTAAAAAAGAAAAACTATGACTTGTCAACAAAGAAAAACAAATCTTTTTGTTTGTTTTTTTCCATACCTGGCAGCTTATTCCTGTGTCTGTGCTCAGGGATCACTCCTATTGGGCTGGGGGACAATACAGGATTCCAGGAATCAAAGCTTGGTCTGTACTATCACCCCTTAACCCTGGAGAACAAAACTAATCTTGGACACTAGTACTGTGACTAGAGTTGAAATTTAAATCTGCATCAGGTATATACTCTGTCCCAATCCTGTGTTTCCCTGAATCAAGTACTCTTTCCCAAATTCAACTTTTTAAAGAAGTAGACTTCTATACATGGAGTCTATTTTGTACTTTTTTTCCCTTTTTTACAGTAGACTAACAGAAAGTTGCTTATTCACTTAGAAACTCCAATATCTTCTTCAAGTAAAACTTTACAAAGTTACATTTACATGACACACATTACTTTGATGACTGGCTTTATATTGCAATCTGAAGAATAGTCAATGTAGAAGTAGCTCGAAGTAAAAGGTAAAGGCCCTCCCACTGTTCGTCGATTTGCTCCAGTGGGGCCCAGTAACGTCTCCATTGGAGACTTTGTTGTTACTGTTTCTGGCATGTCGAATACGTCACAGGGAGCTTGCCAGGCTCTGCCCTGCAGGTGAGATACTCTTGGTGTAGAAGTAGCAACTGCAGAAAATTATTATTGTATAGAACTCATTCCACTTTGCAGAGGGGAGTTTGTGGTTCACAATCTGCATATTCTGAAGCTGTATCTTCCAGGTGAACAATTGAGTCCTACCACTTATTAGCTGAATGACCTTGTTGGGAAAGGTTATTTAAACTTCAATGCAGTATTACATGTGCCTGCTAATTGGGCATGAAAGTCTTCTCAAAGACTCATTATGTATATCATACGAATTGATTATATACTAGGGTATGTAAAATAGTTACAAGTACCCAGAACAATAATTCAGCAATCATTTATTTTTATACTCAATGCACTCAGTTTTTCAATTTGTATCACTTAGATGTATAAAACATAACAATATCAAGTATTGTGTTTGTCTTTATTTAAATTTAGATTTTAAATGTGGGTTATTTAAAACCAAATGTAAAGATCCTGGTGGTTTTTATAAGCATCTCTAAAATGTTATACTTAATCACTTGAAATCAATACAGGTAGGCTAAAAAATATTTTTTATGAAAGTAGTATTTTTATTTCAAGTTCTTAAATGAGAAATTTGGGTCAAAACTAAAATATTTATGAGTGTTTTTAATGTTAAATTAATGTAATAGGATTCTTAATAATGCTTTAATTTGTGTGTGTGTGCGTGTGTGCACTTGTAGTTTCTGGGCCATGCCGGGATGTGCACAGGGCTTACTCCTGGTTCTGTGATCAGGGGACTATATTTGGTGCCTGGAATCAAACCCAACTCAGTCATGTGCAAGACAAATATCTTACATAGGGGGCTGGAGTGACAGCACAGTGGGTAGGGTGTTTTTGCCTTGCAGGAGGCTGACCAGGGTTCGATTCCCAGCATCTCATATGGTCCCCTGAGCACCACCAGGAGTAATTCCTGAGTGCAGAGCCATGAGTAACCCCTGTGCATCACCAGGTATGACCCAAAAAGAAAAAAAAATCTTACCTAATATAGTCAGTCTCTCTCTGATCCACAAATTCACATTTAGAGAGATTTTTTTCAAATACAAATGAAAAATTTCTATTCATAAAATTTCCTATGAAGTGGATGAAAAATTCTATGCAATAACACAATAAAGCAACGGTATTTTAATTCTTTCAGATTTAGAATATATGTTTTTTATTAATATTTCTCTATGAATGCAGCTCATATTATCTAAATTATGCCTTGTAAAGGAACAAAATATTATCTTTGAGTTAATAATTCTAAGATATCAATTCTTTCTCGGCTAAAAATGACAGGACTAAGGGTATGTCAGAGCAATTTGAATTATGATTTCTTAAGTAAACTAACAATACATAATAAAGTTATTCTATACCAATTTCACATTAAATCATTTTATATTCCAAAGTATCAATATCTGTTATTATTACTCTAAAATGTTTTAAAAGTAACTTAATCCTCATACAATTTTTAATATATAGCACAGACTGACATTAGGAAGCTTTTATGAGTTCCTGGTAAACTCTGCTAGGAAGGCCTCAGAGAATATACTGTTTATCTGATGTTTTCAGAAGTAGGAACAGCATTATTTTTAATGCAATAGAACACTGAAATATGTGTGTTTATCTATTAGATAATAGTGGCATCTTCAGGTGATAACCAAAATTTCAAAAAGTCAAAACAAAATAAATGTACTAATTCTCATGATTCTGGCTGAAACCTGTAGGGCACAGTGATATTTTCAGAGTATTCTGTTTACTCTTAAAGGATGTCACCGTTTCAGTACTGTTTTAAAAACCCAAGGACCAAATACAAAGTTCAGCAGGCAGGTGCTTGCTTTGCAAGTGTATGCCCTGGGTTTAATGCCAGGCCCATACATGGTCTCATGAGCACTGCCAGGGTCTCTTGAAGACAGTAGAAGTCATCACTGACCACAGTCAAGTGTGGCCACAAAATTAAACGAAAATTCAAAATAGCATCTTTGATACAATTTTTTCATTATTATTTTAAAAGATGGTTTTGGAAATGGGGATAATGGGTTTTTTTTTTTGCAAAAATAATCTTTTATCCAAGAGTTATGAAACACTGTAAGTAACATGGCTTTCATATAATATAGAGATTTTTATTTTATTCCAATATGATTTCTATCCTTAAATTGTAAAGTACATTGAAAGCTTAATTGAGTAAGAATTTTAAAAGACTTCATGTCTTAGATACATTACCAGAAGAAGCAGACCAGTAAATTCAACTGTAATTATAATAAAGGATGTTCAAGACAGATGTATTGTTTTTAATGCACATTTAATTTAATTACATAAAACTTCCTCATTTATTATAATCCCAATTATACATATATGCATTGATTTAGGAAGTATTACAGAACCACTATGTGTCAATTACATGTTAAGCACTCTTATTTTCATAGTCTTTGGTATCAAAGAGTATACATACTTCATTTAGAAGAATGGGTAAACACAATTATGGATTTTTCCAAAAGGCAGAAAAATCAAGTGCCAAATGAATGCTAACAATATTATATGACTTGCCAAGGGAATGATGTCTTCCTGATAAAATAGTCAGGACACTGGAATTATGAAACTCGGCTTGGGATATATGATGGGGTAAAATAGGAATATATGACTGGGTGTAAAAGCAGACTGTCCCATTCTAGTACATGTTTAAACTTCCTGTAACAGAGGCTGAAGTCATCACTATGTATGTTCCCTAAGCACAACCAGGAATCACTTATGGGCACAGAGCCAGGAACAGGCTCTGATCATGAAAAGGTGTGTCCCCCACCAACTGCTAATACAACTGCTAATGAAAAAGGGAAGACTGGCTTTAAAAACTTATCCAAATCTAGAAGCATTAAGTGTATTAAGCCAAAATTTAAAAAAAAATCTGTATTTGTCAAAATTTAGAAAATATATTTTTATTTAAAATAAAAATAATTTTGTATTAAAATTTTTAAGGCCAAAAAATCAATAATCTAATAGAATATTTTGCATGGTGAAATTTCTAAATGGATATGTGTGTGTGTTTTAGTGTGAGAAATAAATATCAAATGGTTTGATGCAACTTGACTGGAGTAGAAAATATATGAGACAGAAAAAAATAAATAAAAATTAGGGAAGGGGTTAATGCAATCTATCCTAATATTCTACATAAAACATGGCTTATAATATCTACCCTTAAGATTTCTATAATCTTAGTAGTTTATCATTTGAAACTTGTGAGCAGTGTGCTTTTATAGAATGAGGGGGTTAGGGGAAGTCTGGAAGCAGAAACTTTCAGCAAATAATTTTAGTCTAGACACCTATAATTATTTTCTATAATGATTTTTTACTGTCACTGTCACTGTCCATCCGTTGTTTATCGATTTACTCGAGTGGGCCCAGTAACGTCTCCATTGTGACACTTGTTACTGTGTTTGGCATGTGGAATACAGCACGGGTAGCTTGCCAGGCTTTGCCCTGCAGGCGAGATACTCTCGGTAGCTTGCTGGGCTCTCCAAGAGCAATAATTTTTTACAGATATCAATATTATCTAAGAGGTGCCTGTACTGGTTTATTAATTATTCTCTTGATGACCAATTAAGTTGAATTATTTTCTTTTAAGAATACTTTTTTTAAAGAATGCTTTAAAAAAAATGTTTTAACTTGGTGTCCAAAATGATGATGAGCTGCAATGTACGCACAGAACAAAGTATTTATGTCTGTGTGAGCTTACTTCATGCTGTACATATAATGTAAAACAATAAAATATCTCATTTTTCAAAATGCGGCTATATTCTATGTATCACGACTCAGATAATACTACAGTTTTTTTTCATTTTCGAATTTCTAATTTTCCCAAGCTATACAGTGACATTTAATACCCAGCTAGGATGAATCAGATTGGTAAGAAAAGTGTTTGTGGCATTGGTATTTTTCTGTACTTTCCTATAATCTCAGTTTATCTGCAACAGAAAATAAATTTGAAATAAATTTAAATGCGAAAACTGCTGTCTTTACCTTTAACAAAGAGTATCAATTGCAATTTTGAAAAATAAATTCCAAAGTCAAATTTAACTAGCCTCCAGAACATGGAGAGGCTTCACATGTTAACATTGTTCAAAGGATGAAGTAGGGCTTCTGGGCTAACTGCCAATACCTATTAGAATTATTTTCCCCTCAATCACTAGTTCAAGCATGCATGATATGGCAATGCATAAATAGTAATACAACAAGTAGGAAATTTGAGACAATCCCTCCCTCTTGATCCTCCTGTTATATTGAGTACTAATGGGATTTAATTTCTAGAGTACCGCATGGAGTTCTGGGACCCTGCCAACTAGAAAGGAGAGCAATCAAGGGTGATTAAGTTAAAATCAGAACCTAAGCCAAAGTGGCCCCTCTTTCAGAGTAGATCTGAAACAGTTTCGTGATTAAATATCAATGACGGCAGAAAACTTCTCAGATAAAGGCCAAACAGCAGCTACCACCCAAACCTCCTCACAACCTGAGGGGCCTCGACTCTAGACACAATATTATGTTATAGCTGGTTTTCATCTGACATGAATTGCAAAAAAATAGTCTTTGTCTGAATCAACTTCGACTGGAGAATCAGGTACTCTGGGGAATTTCCTGAAGAGGGCTTCAACTTGGCTTTAATAAAGGCAGAGAAGCAGGATTCTAATTACTGAGTGCCAGTAGAGAATGGTGATGAAGTGTACATTAATGCCTCACCTTTTCTCATGGCTGATTCATTAGGAAGATACCGGGGACTTTTCCGAGTGTTCTTTTCCCATTCCTCTAACACAGGATGTTTTAATCGGTCTCACTTGGGAGCATTTCTTGGCTTGTTTTTGTAGTTCTGCATTGATGCATACACTTCCTAAATTCTGATTATTTATTGTGATCAAAGTTTAATATCTAGTGAGACTATTTCTGCTGAATGAGATACTTGTATATATTTCTAAGGCATGTTTTGGTCATATATACATATACATACTAGTTGACCTTTTGGAAAACTACTCTAACCACTGCTACAGTACTTCTCTGTAATTATTTCTAAGATGACTTTTTAAAAACCTAAGTAGTTGATACACATTTAAGATATTTATAAGAGGAGATGGAAATCTTATCTAACAAAAGGTGATGTCTGTGATTTTAATTCTATATATTACTAAGGTTAGTGTTTTTAATATGTTACAGAATTAAAATGGTCTCCAGCAACATATCTTCACAGCAGGATATGAGACCTTAAAGTTCATAAAGAAACAGGTCTATGTGTGGCCGAAAAGAGAGAAAAATGCACTATACTCTCAAATACTTCTATACAGGCTTGAGTGAAGTCTCAGAACTAACTTAAAACTTGATCCTAAACTTGAAATTATGAAGGGTCACAAGCTGGTGAATAACTTCCTTAACATGCAAGATTGCTTTTTTTCACACCAGGGGACCACCCAAGAAACCCCAGGGCAAATTCCACCATGCTGAGCAAGGGCTGAGGAGCAGAAGGTGGAGAGGCATAATCTTCACCAGGCAAACGGACTGAAAAACAAACAGTGTCCTTTCCACAACTCGCAGCTTATTGATTTAGGCAGTAGATTGAAAGGAGACTTACTGGAGAGACAAAGGAAAGTGGCAGAAGACCTATTCCTAACTGCTTGTGCTGAGCATTTGATTCATGCCAGTTCTGATCAACTGCAAGGGGAGAACATTGGATTTTCCCTAGGCCAGCAGGACTTGTTATGCAGACTGTCGGGTGCTAGCAAACAAACACAATCTAATCCCTGGACTGCTTGGAGTTACATGGGCCTGCTAATTATAGGGTTAGAGCTGATGCGGTAAACTTGTGAGCACAAATTTCCAACAGCTCTATTGCAGCTACAGGTTTGATGCAATCACAAATTCCCAGCAGTATCAAGGTCCTCACAATCTCAAAACCATAATCAAGGATACAGTTTGTTACAATAAAGCATATGATCACTGCTCAGACTACCTCCTGTTTAGATCTCTAAAACTAACTCTCACAAAGCAATAGCACAATGAATAAATGGAGGGGTTCATTCTTTTTGACAGATGGGGACAAAACCCCTCAAAAAAGGTTCCCTAAACATGCCAGAAAATCCTTAAATTTCCTAGGAAGACTTTCCAACAACAGTATAATTGATGTTTAATGAAATGAAAAACTCATAGGAAAAATCATCGATAAGCATGGGAGTCTGACCCTAAGAATGAAACAAGTCCCTCTGACAATAATGAATGAGCTTCATAGTATAATGCAAGTCAAAATAATGTGGTAGAGTGTAAGTTCTATACAGCAGAGTGGAAGAAATACAAACTCGAAACTGTGACCTGCAAGATACCACAGAGAACATTCTCCAAAAGAAGAAAAATTTTTAAAAAACTACATTAAAAAATGAATGCTTATGGTACAACATTAAGGTAAGGTAAAGTAAAGGCCCTCCCGTCGTTCATAGATTTGCTCGAGCGGGCCCAGTAACGTCTCCATTGGAGACTTTGTTGTTACTGTGTTTGGCATATCGAATACGTCACGGGGAGCTTGCCAGGCTTTGCCGTGCAGGCGAGATACTCTCAGTAGCTTGCCGGGCTCTCCGAGAGGGGTGGAGGAATCTAACTCGGGTCGGCCATGTTGGCTTTGTGCAAGGCAAACACCCTACTGCTGTGCTATGGCTCCAGCCCGTAATAGTACAACATTAAGAGGAATAAAATTTGCATCATGTATATTCTAGCAGAGGGAAAAGAAAAAAGGGTGAAGGATTTCTGGTAAAAGAAATAAAGGTTAAGCATTTCCTTAGGTGAGGAGAAGGTGTGGAAAGCCTGAAAGTTCCAAATAAACTAAGCTCAAACAAAATATCAAAAACACAATGAAATCAAACTGGTTAAAAACCAAAGAGACACTATTCCTGTAAGCAGCAAAGAAATGCAAAGTTTAACATATAAAGTCTAACAAAGGAAGCCCCATAAGCTCAAATTGGATTTCTTGGTGGAAACCCAACAAGCAAGAAGGAAAATTTATGATCTACCCAAAACCTTGAATGGAAAGAAGCTCTAACAAAGAATCTTTTCTGTCAGATATAAAGGAGTGGTAGAATATTCCAAACAAGGGTTAAAGGTATTGATGGGCCTGAAACAGCTCTGTAAGAAATTCTTATTGGAATTCCAGACAAGACAAGAAAATCTCACTAAAAATCAGAAAGATATATAAGCTATATAAAATGAGAGAAATTAAGGCAACAATGAAGGGAATACTCCCAGAATGAGCTTGAAACTTATTGTCTTTACATTTTAAAGGGTAAAATGCTTAGAACTTCTGATGTACACTGCATGACACAACAAAGTAAAAATATTTAGAAGAAACTAATAAAAGACAAATTAACTGGGTAATGGCATAAAAAAACTTCAAAGTTTCAGTGAAATAAATAAGGAAAAGTAAAGATAACATAGTCAAATTTGAAAAACTTCCAAAATCCTCATAAGAAAAATGGCAGTAAATACCTTTATGTAAAGAATTTCCTTAAATGTCAATGGCTCATCTTCCCCTACCAAAACTCACAGAGTAACAAGAGATCAGGAAACAAAATTCAACTCACTACTGGTTAGAAGATATATAACTAAACTCTCAAAATAAAGATAGGCTTGGATAAAAACATTGGGAAATCATTATATATGTAAATGGTAAGACCACAGAAAAAGGGGATGGCTATACTATTATTAGGCAGAATTGTATATGATTAAAAAACTAACATTTATAATAAGAGATAGGAACATTATATGTCATTTAGGGATTAACACACCAACATAACTGTCATGAACACGTATGCATCAAATGAAGGGGCAGCAACGTTCATCAAATAAGTACTAATAAACTTGGGGATATATATCAATGGCAACACAATGACAGTGGGAGACTTTAAAACCCTACTTTTACCACTGTACAGATCAAGTAGACAGAAAATCAATAAGCCAACAAATGCCATAACTGAGAACTTGTAAGAACTTGGATTAATAGATATGTACAAGGCTTTCCACCCTCCAAAAGCTAAATATGCCTTTTTCTTTAGAGAACATGAAAAATGTCACATGCTAGGAAACAAAACTGAAATTAATTAATCTGACATACCACATCACAAAAGGTTAAGACAAAATTTATAATTATTTCAACAGATAGAGTATTTGACCATATTTAATACCCATTCATATAAAAACTTGCACTGAGATAGGGATAGAAGAAGCCCATATAATAAAGACCATATACAACAAACTCGCGACGAACATTATACTTGATGATGAGAAAAATTGACTTTATTAGGTCAGGTTTAAGTTAAGGATGCGCACTTACAGCACTATTCAGCACTATAATTCAAATTAGTACTGTAAGTCCTAGACACAGCAATTAGGCAGGAAAAAGAATCTAAACATTCATATTGAAAAATTCAAACTAACATTATTTGTAGTTAACATACTATTCAAAGAAAACTTTTAAGATTCCAAAAACTTTTATAAACTAAGTAAAGCACTGTAGTAAATTACTGATCAATATACCCGCCTGTTGCATACCTATTTCAAAAAAAAAAAGACAAGGAAACAAAAATGTACCTCATTTACCCTGTGCGCAGAAACATCAAGTACCTAGGAATCAACTTAACAAAGGATGCAAACTACATCTACATTGAAAACTTTGTCACTCTTAAAAAAATAGAAGAAAACAGAATGAAATGGAACAAAATATTCTGTGTTCATGGCCTGGAAGAAATAGCATTGTTACAATGACCATCCTACCCAAAGCATTATATACATTCATATCAACATTTATCCCAATGTATGGGACATACCCCTTTTTGTTCCCTGGAAATGTATGTTTTTCATATTGGTCTACAAATATTGTTAGGAGAGATCCCTGGGGACAGAATGGGAATAAATCTGGAGAACCATTGGGTATGGTTGGAAAAGTTTTTTAAGTTGAGCAAATAAATATTTCAGTGGCATTCTTCAATGATAGAGGAAAAATATTTCCAAAATTTGTATGAAACCAAAAAATTTCCTGAATAGCAAAATATTTATCAGAAACAAAAATGGGAGGCATTGTACTCTTTGAATTTAAACAATTATGTAAAGAAATAGTAATCAAAACTGTGCTGTACTAAGAGCCCAACGATCTTCCATATGTACAGTCAGTTAATTTATAATAAAGGAGCAAGAAGTATTCAAACAAAAAGGAAAGCCTTTTCAACAAATGGTGATGGGAAAAATTGTCCATTTCTTAATTATATGTGAAAGAATGAATACGAACACCTATTTCACACCATACATAACAGTTAATTGGGAATGCATAAAAACCTTCCTGTTAAATCTAATTTACAGAAGTTGAGGAAAATGGCATAATTTCTCATGATATGGTTTTGGATGGGTGTCTCTAATTATTTGATTCCGTAATGTAAGAAAACAAAATAAAAATATAACATAAGACTACAGCAAACTGAAAACTTTCTACAATGCAAAAGGATAGCTAAAATAAAGACAAACTATTGAGTGGCATAAAATACCTGCATGTCACACAACTGACAACGAGGTAATAAGCAAGCTACACAAAACACTTGCAGAACTCAAGAACAAAAATGTCACAAATCCATCCCAAAAAATTGGGATAGGAGAGGAACAATCTTTCAGAGAAACTATACAAATGGCCAAGAGGCATATTAAAAAGTTTTCATCATCATTGCTCCAGCCCCAAAAGAGGGGCTGGAGCGGTAGCACAACGGTAGGACAGTTGCCTTACAAGCGGCCAACATGGCTGACTCGAGTTCAATTCCTCCGCCCCTCTCAGAGAGCCCGGCAAGCTACCGAGAGTATCTCGCCCGGACGGCAGAGCCTGGCAAGCTACCCGTGATGTATTCGATATGCCAAACACAGTAACAAGTCTCATGATGGAGACGTTACTGGGTCCGCTCAAGCAAATCTATGAACGACGGGAGGACCGTGACCATCATCATCAATTAACAGGGGAATACAAATCTAAAGATCAATAAGAATATACAAGTGAGAATGGTCAGCACACATACACACACATACAAAATCAAAAACAACCTATTATGATGGGGATGAGGTAAAATAGGAACTGTCACTGTAGTAGTACTTTTGTCTGGTTCAGAAAACAGTGCAGGGACATTTCAAAGAATTAAAAATAGAACTCTGATAAAGTTTTATTTTTTTGGTATTCATTTTATATGTGAGCACCAGTATTTCTGCAGTGCTAAGTGAAATTGTCAAGATCTGGAAACAACCAAATATCCAATAATAGATAAGCTTATAAAGAAATTATGTAATATACATAACAGAATACTACTCAGCTATAATAAATGATGAAATCCAACCTTTTACTACTACTTAGATCGAATTAGATTGCATTACATTAGGCCAAGTAAGTGAGAAGAAGGGTAAATGCTGGATTATCTCTCTCATATTAGGTACATAAAGAAACAAAGGGAATGGATAGTGGCAAATAAAAACAAACTCTTGGGTCCTGACAATAGAAATGAAATTATGAAGGAGGATGAGGGTAATGGTAGATACAGACTACTAGGATAAACTAGAAGTCACAAGAGGTGGGTAATTTTTTGCACATTTACGGTGGTCTAGGCATATAATTGAACACCAAGAGCGTAATAATCATTAACATAAACAAACACACTGTCCTCCCGGTATTCATCAATTTGCTCAAGTGGGCCCAGTAACATCTCCATTGTGAGACTTCTTCTTACTGTGTTTGGCATATTGAACGCTCTCGGTAGCTTGCTGGGCTCTCAGAGAGGGGTGGAGGAATCGAACCTGGCTCTGCTGAGCTGACTGCGTGCTAGGCAAAAGCCCTACCACTGTGCTAATCATTAGCAGTATTACAAATTCTTTTAAAGATTGAAGAATGTTAAACCATAACTAGAAAATAAAATATATGTGAAAATCTCAAGAAACTAACCTATAAATTGCAAAAGTTATGCCTAATATGGACCAATAAAGACAAATTTTAAAAGTCAATATGCCACATATTTGTATGAAGTAGTGAAATAATATTGATGGTACTACGTGTGATCTAAAATGTATTATTAAACACAGACAACAGTTTCATCATTTTGAAACAAATATATGATTTAAACATGACGTGATATATAGTATGCTATACATATATAATAAACAGAGTAAATGGATGGGCAGCAGATGATGGGCCTATATTTTGCCATAGCTTCAAAGTCTTGCCCTAGCTTTATATACGGAGATAAATCTTTCCTTTCAGGCTCATTATTTTAGGCAAGTAACAGGCAGGACTCATTTCCTGTATCTCTTCTGAGTCTAAAAAGTTTTACCTTCAAGTGGCCATAATTCTTTCTTTAGTAAGAATTCCAGTCACCTCACTGGTGATCTATTCATATCCCTCTAAAACAACTTAAAAATAGCACGCAAATAGAGAACTAAGAAACTGAGAACTACAGCAATTTAAGAGATTACAGTTTGGAAGAAGTAACAAAATATGAGACTGTAGAAGAGGCTCATGCTACATTAGATGGGAAAAATATATAAAGACAGCGGAGGGAATGCTGGTTGCTGAGTAACTGCACAGACTGGAATAAGACCTGAAAATCTAATTTTAATGGTTAATAATTGGTGAGTTATCTTGTGGTTTATAGTAAATCCTTTGGTAAAAATTCTCTAACCAAAATCCACTAAATTTTATCTACTGTTACTGATCATCTGCTAAATAGCATATTTTCCCCCTAGGACTTTCAGTTAAGTTCAAAGTAAAAGTTACAGTTTATTTACAATCAATAAAAATAAATCACAGCATAATTTTAGTTATAACTTGTTTAAATAGATAAGAATAGCTTTGTGTAAGAGAGAATATTTGTTATGCTACACATATAGAAGACCTATGTATGGGTTCATATTAGGTCATAAAACATTTTTTCTTTATGCAAGTCTTTTGGAAATACATTTTGTTAATGTACATAGCCTTATCAATGAAACATCTGTATAAGTCACACAGGCCAGTGCAAGGAGCGGCAGAACAGTCACACATGTAGTTGAGTATTTTATAAACAATTCTTAGAAGGTCTGTGACTTTTTATCTTTATTTAGATTTTCCTAGTAACCACAATATTGGAACTTGCTGTTCTCACACGTACAGAATTCCTAGAACACTGCTACATTACTTTTGTAAATATTCTATCTATAAATTGGAAAAATGAGGTCTACATCTACCATGTTTGTAAGACATGGTAGTGAGAAGTTTACTTTTAAAAAGGTGTAGTAGAAATATGAAGACCATCTATATAACTTATCAAACAGAATTCTACAGGTCTGGCAAGGATGCGGATAGGGTTATGGATGTGGTTTTAGTGGAAAAATAACCAGGGGACAATCATTTTAACTTTTGATGTTGGTGGAAATGCTACTAAGTATGGTTTAATTATGTAGCATTTACTTGTACAGACTTAAAGTAAAATTTCTGGCTCTGGGGAGGTATTTTTGACTTAGACCCACAATTCTGGCTGAGATGGTGACAGAACTGTGAGGAAAAAGAGTTGGCAGCTTCTATCATATTAATCCCAGATGCTACCATGGCGGTGGTTCTTGTGGTTTGGAGACATTTCAATGTCTGCAGGGAGGGCTCCTTTTTTGGCAAAGAAATGCAGTGGGAGGTAGATAACTGTCTGCATTCATTTGGGATACAGATAAGAACCATTTATTTACAAGATGCTTTTAAAGTTTGTAGGCCTAACTTAAATTCTAGATAAATTCAAGTTTAACTAAATGTAACCCCAGAAATTTTAGTCGACAATTGCTATCTAAATATTCCTTAGTGTCTCAGACTGGCATGGCTTCTAAGAAACAGGCTGCTAATTCCATCAACTCAAGAGTCAGTCAGGAAATACTTCCTCAGGGAAAAATCTTTTGGGGGGTTTGAGGGGTGGACACACCTAGCTGTGCTCAGGGCTTACTCCTGGCTCTGAGCTAAGGGATTTCTTCATGCAGACTCTGAAGACCATGTGATCCCTGGCAAGGGACCAAATCCAGGTTTGCTTTGATCTACATGCAAGGCAAACACCTTTTCAGCTGTACTATATCTCAAAGCCAAGGAGAAAATCTACCTTCTCACCTCCGTTCTGGCATCAAGATTTAATTATCTCTTTTGTGTTTACATCATGCAAAAGGAACTGTAAGTATAGTATTGAGTCAAAAACAGGGTTTGCTTATTATTTTTGCATACTCCCAACCATCTAGTAAAAATTTAGGTAGAAATCTTTTCAACTGAATTAAAAAAGCATCAGTTTGAACAAACAGATTTATACATTCATCTATCCATTCATCCAATAACTAACATCTACTATGTTCCAATAAATGGATTTTAGAATACAATGAACAAATAAATGAATCTCATCTTAAAAGTCTGTATTAAACATTTACACAAATAATGTTAATCAGAAACAGTTTACATGTGTCACTAAATTACAAGGGGACTTATTTTTTTTTTGAGAGTAAAAGAGAATTCCCAAAGAAAAGGATACTTTAAGTTAAAATCTGAGAGATCTATTTGAATTAGCCTGATATGTTTTGGTGCGTACTTGGCAGGATGGCCCTGGAAGATAGAAAAAAAAAAAACTCTTCCCAAGCAGAAGGAAAAGCTTGTATGAAAATCCTATGATATAAGAAAGAAACTGTTTGGGTCATTTAGAGCTTTAAAGCAATGGGGATAAAAGACTAAAATTAAGAGTTGAGAAGAAGTCATGCAGGGAGCCAAGGACTATTTTGTTTTTATTTCTAATATTTGGGTACATTATCAAAAATCAATTTCATTTGTAATATAGATAATAATTGCTCATTATGTTCAACTGGGTACACATTCTTTACATTTTAAACATAAAGTCCCGAAATAAAGAATCACTTGTAGTAAATTCCTACTGCTTAACAATCTTAACAATGAATACTGTGCAAGTATGACAAGTGTGATGTGATAAGGACAGCAACACTGAAAATTCTCCTTAAAATACAATAGCACAGTGCGTTAGGTCTTGACTTTAGCCAAACTGCTTTGATCCTGGTACGGCATATAGACCCCCTAGCACCTCTAGGAGTGATCCCTGAGCACAGAGGCAGGAGTAATCCCTGAGCACCACTATGTGTGGTCCCCAAAACACACTTTAAAAACAGAGAAAGTTTGAGTAGCTGTCTGTTTTAGTAATTCAATGCATTAAACATACTTCAATGATCATAACGTCTTTTGTATCACAATTACTTAAATCTAATTATCCTAACACTTAATATTTCATGAAGTCATCAAAGACCTAACTTTTTTGTTTTGATTATTATGGGATCTAAAAATAGCCATTCCAAGTACATACTTTAAAATTTATTACTACACAACAAAGTATCTGCTTTCTAAAGATCACCATTTCATCGACATGTCAATTTATAAAATTAAATTAAGATTATGTGTCATGAAAAATATGGAGCTTACCTTTTCCTGCCATGGTTGTTTCCCTCATTTCTATGCATATTAACTAAAACAAACACTTTTTACATTAGTTTCTAGAACCTCTTGTAAAAATTTACCACCATATGGACGTCAACAGCAGTGAACTTTGAGATGCCCACAGAGTCAAAAATAATGGATAACTTCTCAAAAAAAAAGTAAATAAATAAAGGAGAAACACTTTCAGCGAAAACACTGAGTCAAAAACAGACCTCTAACACCTTATTTTTTTTTTTTTTTGTTTATCAGCTGGTCAGCTTTATTCTTTCATTCTACTATATTTGGGCAGGGGACTGTAAAAGATAGTTTATATTCTGTTAAAGTGATCTTTTGAAAATGTGATGAATAACTTTATAAGTAATCCTTATATAAATGAAACAATGGTAGAAAGAAGACATAAACCTACTCTGATTCTTAAAGAATATGCTCAAGACATTCATATCTGTGGGTTGGCAACAGGGGAGAGGCAGGGAGGGAGGAAGAAAGGGAGGAAGTGACAGGCACAGGTCACAGGTCATGGGAGAGGGAAAGGGAAATGATACAAAGATAAGCTACGATTTTAGGTGACTTAGAGAGATCAACTGAGAACAGAGGATATTTAGAGTTTTACCAAAAAAATTTACTAGGCAATCTCCAAAAGCAAAAAAAAAAAAAAAAAAAAAAAAAAAAACCACCAAAAAAAAAACCCTTCAATGTACTTAGTCTTTTTTTAACTATACTGTTTCACTAAGAGAAGGTTCTGTTGAATATTTATTACATCTCAGACTCTGTTAACTGAGCTACGAATAAGCCTACATTTCAAAATGTTACAGTTGTTTGAGAGAGCAGATATATTAAAAGATCATCTTCATATGGTGAAATAATTCCTTCATAGTACTTTCATAGGAGCTAAGAGAAATGACACCTAACTTGTTTGGGAGAAGCTGATTAAAAGTATTTTTAAAGATAAAATGTAAGATTTAAATAGAATGAGGACTTCAGTTAGAAGATGGCATGATCAAACATTGGAGCTATGGTATGGAATAATATGCCACATAGATGATAATAAATAATACTGTTAATGATTAAATTCTGTGTCAAGGAGTATGGAATCTTAAGTCGGCTAGTATAAGACATTAGAATATGATGCTCTGCTAAATAGTCTCTGTTAATAGTTTATTATTATCTATCATAATAGTAAACAGCTGAAAATTTTCTAATGAAAGGATCATAACTGCACTTCTGTACATTCACATATGTATAACTGCACACAAACATATATGAATTTATAAGCACCAACAACAGGAGAGGCAGTTATGAGACAAACGTCATTATCCTGATTAGATAAATGAAGGCTCAAATTAGTTGGTGGGATGGTATTACAAGCCAGAATTTTGTACTTGATTGGATAGTAAAGGCAGAAAATCAGTTATCATTGATGACTCAGTATTTCTAGAAATTAATATATTTTAGAGGAAAAAAATAAGGGGACAGAAAAACATTAACTTTCAAAAGTTGTGCATTTAAACAATTATTACGATTGTACGGAACACTCCTATAACCTGATGTCCTTAAATGAGAATAAAGCTTTGGGAAGAGAAGACAGCTGAAAACAGAAGAGTCTGTGGCACTGATTCAGTTATTCCATGGCAGCTGAAAACAGAGGATAGGAGAAATACGTTGTAAACAGTCTTCTCTGCAGAAAAGCAGTGACAAAGGACAGTATCCTGAGGAGGAAGCATTATTTGAGAGGACAAAGAGGAGCCACAAAAGAGACAGAAAACAATTATCCAAAGGTGATTTATATATTGCCCAAAAGAAGGGTTTTCCAAAAAGTCTACTTCAAATGTTATGCTCTAATACAATGCATTACTCTTACTGGCTTTTGGATGAAAATATTAGTCATATATTCTATTACAAATTCCTCTATTTTTGTCTAATCTTTCACTGACTTTTCTTATTCCTATCCTCTTCGGATTTCAATGTTTGCTAGCAATCAATGGCACTGAAATATGATAACCCACTTGCATAAACAGAGCAAGTAAACAAGGAAGATGGGGAAGTAAACTGAGGGATAAATGGGATCCTAAACCTCTTTTAGTTGTAACATCTCCAAGTTACGCGTGAAGAATAAATCACGTTTGGATTTGGTGCTCCTTATTTTAAGCTGGATGGTTCACTCATCACTTTTGTTTCTTTCTGATGTTCACTCTTAAAGCAATTTTGGAGTTTTACAGAATTTTTTAAGGGTAAGTGGAGAACCAAAAATAAATTACATTCAAAGCAATATACTTATGTAAATGGCGCTTATATTTTTACATGAAAACACAGAGCCAGATATTGAAAATGAGTATCGCGTTTGTTTTGACTGCAGACCCAAAGCAGACCACCACCACTACCCCTTCCAGTAGTCGCCAAGCATAACAAGAAACATAAGCAACCAAAAAAGCCACACATAAAACAAATCCTAAGGAATGTATGCAGAAGCTAAATAAACAGTGGAGGTCACCAAACACATGCACTGTCAGGAAAGGGGATATAAAAATCTATGGAAAAAGACAAACCACCTGCCAATTTCAAATAATGTAACTCCAGAAACTGACTGTGGTGAGCCTTCCTGATGATCCTAGACAGTCACCACACAGACTGTGTTTTGACCGTCAGCAATAACAATCTCAGATTTCATGCTGTACAGAGCTTAACATACAGGTATTTGGGACTGTAGCACTGTTCTCCCATTGTTCATTGATTTGCTCGATTGGGCCCAGTAACGTCTCCACTGTCAGACTTGTCGTTACTGTGTTTGGCATATCAAATACGTCATGGGTAGCTTGCCAGGCTTTGCCATGTGGGTGAGATACTCTCAGTAGCTTGCAGGACTCTCTGATAGGGGAGGAGGAATAGAACTCATGACGGCCGAGTTGGCCCTACCGCTGTGTTATTGCTCTGGCTGCAACATACAGGTATTACAATCATTATTTCATTTCTCAAAGTTCCCTTGCCAATGTAGAAAGTAACAAACTATTTGTGATGTTCTCTACTTAAGAATGCAAAAGGAAAGTGGCAAACTTGAGAATAAGTGCAATGCATGTCTGGTCTGCATTCAACCATTTCTGAAATCTACAGAAACTTATCATTGAGAAAGTATGCCTATAATTTAGAACATAGAATACAGAATCTGTGGAGATTTGCAGAGTTTTAACATGTATGTTCTATTTAATTATTTTAGTAATAGTTGATGGTTAAAAATCCAAGGCAAAAGTAAGTTAAAATCCATCAACTACATTAAAATCAGCATAGCAAAGTTCTGTCATGGCTGAAAGCTTAGCTGGGAAGACAAAAGACCAATGTTCAAATATTTTAAATGATGGTTTATTCAGAAAAGGTTTGAGGCAGAAATGAGGTAGCATAAGTCTTGACAGCAACAAAATATCTGGGAGACTGTTGATACGTAAGAGTTGTAAGCAAAGGATTATTTTGAGTTTTAGTGTGCCACTTGGCCATATAGTCATCTTGAAACTACTAACCTGATTGCATTTCTGGGAACTAAAGTCCCTGGAGTAGAAATTCTGGTATGAGAATACTATGAGGAAAATTAAGTAATGGTCCAAGAGTTTACTATATAGACAAAATTCCAGGATAACTTGGAAAATGGACCTATTACAGAATCATAGTTCCTTGTACAAGCGCATATAAGGAGTTTTGATTTGTGATTCACTGCAGGTCATGATAAGAATGGCAATCAAGAAGACACTGAACTCAGATCTAGGAACATGAATATGAGCCCTAAAGGCCAATGCTAGAAATTTTCATCTCAGCTTATTATTTGGTTATAATAAGAGTATAGATTATTAAAAAAAATGTTTCCTGGGTTAGCTTCTCTTATTCAGGCTTATTATTGTGTTACATCAAAAGAGGGGGAAGTAGTGACTACCGAAAAAGCCTAAGGACATTCTTCTTCCATTAGATCAGATGACATTAAAGGCCTAAATTATTAACAACAAGAAACTTTAGAAGAAAATGAACAACTCTTCCCACACCAACGTACTATTCACCTCCAAGACTACTACAGAAAATATGAATCTAAGATTGTTGCTAACTGCATCGTTAGTCATCTTTATGCAATTTTAAATGGCTCCTCAACTATTTCCATTAATCAGTTAATCAAGATCTGCTGGAACACAAAATGTGACACAGACTTCCTTACTCCCTTAAAAGGTCATCAACTCACTGTTTAGAAGTTAAAATATTATTTCTGGATCTGAAGTCAAGTCTATGCAAGGTTTAGACTTTATAAGTCATCATTTTATCTGAAAAAGAGATATAAAATTAGCAAGTTTCTATAAAGACTTCTGTGAATTCTGGTTAGTATTATGAATGTTTTCCAATTTGTCCAAATATCCCTTAATATATGTTGATTCAGCACCAAGCTCAATGTGGTGAGAAAAGGTTAGAGTAGGGGAAGAGAATTTCAATCCTGTTTGAGATAAAGGTTACAAAAATAAAACTAAAAATTGAATGGAGCTCCCTCCTGAGTTTCGAGACCATATTCCAACTTCATTTCCATGCTTTCTGATCATGAGCTATAGATAACTAACTGAGCATTTTTTGAGACAGTGGGCACTAACACTGTGAAATAGAATGGAAGATGGGGTGGATTTTAATCAATAATATAGTTATGTAAATTTGGACTAGGAAAATAATTAAAAAAATTAAATCACATATAACTCTAAAGAAAGATGGAAGATGGTCATTTGTTTTCAAGTGACATAAGAGGGAGTTGGCAAGACAGTATATGGTTACAACACTTGTATTGCACACTGCTCAGTCGCAGGTTTGATCTTTACACCATATGTGGTCCACTGAACACTGCCAGGTGTCATCCCTGAGCACAGGACCAAGAGTAAACCCGAAGCAGCAGATGTAGCTTGAGGTTCCCCTACTTCTGGCCCCTCACATGATAGAATTGTCCTCATTGTTCTCTAATTCGATTGTGGTAATAGTCATAGGACTGTTTACATTTTGCCTACGTCAAAGGCTTGTGGGGCAAAAGTGTAAACATAACCATTTAGTGTAAATTTTACGGTCAACAATAATTCATTTGCTAGGGCTGAGAGATAGTATGGGAGTGAAGATACTTTGTTACATGCAGGCCATCCTGGTTTCATCTCTGAAACTACATAAGGTAAGCTGAGTAGTGCCAGGTGTGATTTCTGAGCAGAGAGTCAGAAGTAAGCCCTGAGTATGACCAGGTGTGGGTCATCCACTCCAATTAATTTGTGAGAAAAATAATTTCGTTATGATGTCAAATTTATTGAAAAATTATACTCGTCAGCCCTCCCCCCCAAAAAGTTATTTTTCAAATATCTTCTATAGATTTGCTGAAAAACATTCCAGTTACAAGTGGGAACTTCACTTGAAAGGTCACAAATGATGAAAACTATAAAGGTCATAATGAAATTCTGAATGAATGCAGAAATTCTGAAGAGAAAACCACTGAAAATTAAAAAGATGTAATTTTATAGTTAAAGAAACGGAAGTAAGGAATGCTTTATGAGTGTTATTTTTATAGAGGTAAGAGGTAAAGTTTCCATTCACTTTTGAGACCATGAGTATTTTTATTCTTATTGAGTTTTCTCTTATGCTACATGTTGTTCATCAAGAATCAAAATCACTTCTGAAAAAGGGTGAGAAGGATAAGCAAATAGGCTTAAAGTGAGAGTTTCTTTTATAAACAGACAAAGCCCATACTTTCATGAATCAGTACTTTGTTAGGGATTGCAAGTTCACCTAGCCAATTGCATTACTCTGTTGTTCTTTATTTTAAATCATATTTAGTTTATCATGGAAACCTTGTCAAATGTTTTAGATATGAGGCATCTAACCACACATTTATTTTTGCCCATCAAAAACAAAGACAATATGGCGAGTTGGACAGGAGTTCTCTGACCTCATGGCTCATTCCAATGAGCTTTGCTTCCCTTCTTAAGAAACCATAAATCACAGCTTTAGTAACTTGCTCTAGTCACAATTTTATGGTTTTAGAACTCACCAACCTTTCTTCTACATTCTTTCTCCACAATCTCCTTTTACTCTTTACACAGGAAATCTCTGTATATACCTTTGGATAATTGTTTGGACAAAAATTCCATTGGCTATATTACTAAAATATTTTAGACCGAAACAGGTTACACATATCATTTACAAATTTTAACAACTTGCAATATAAAATTCATTCTAGGTTTTAAAACAAGGATCTGCTTTTTGACAGTGCTTTCCTGATGTATAATGCACTTTCTTTTTAATGGTATTTCATTAGTACTGTTTGATCAAAATATAATTTTTGATAAAAACTAAGCAAGCAAATTACAGGTTAGATAAATCATTTATTTTCTAGTCCTTTAAGTCTGAAGGAACATATCCGTCACTTCCTTTTTCTTTCCCCCCCATTCTTTGGGCATAATGATATTTGTATTAAAACTATCTGCAATATGCATGTTTCATTATTTCTTAGACATAGTTCATCTTCACAGAAGAGAGTAATATTGTAAGAGGGTTAAATATTCCTCTCAAGAGCATCATTAGCCACCAGAACTGATTGCACTGAACATGTTGATTTGTATTTTCACCCCACATTTATTTTGAAAAGTAGATCAATGGATCGAAGAGATACTACAAGATCCAGGAGGGATCTCTGCGTACAGACCCAGTAAATGCCCCTAGGCACTGCTGCGTGTAACCCAAACTCCTCTCCCCAAAATATAAATCAAATAAAAAGTTTCATAAGAGTAAAATAAAATGAGCACATCCTATAATTTTCAGTGTTATGACTATTTTTAAATGGTCTAGATAACTATAATTCAGTATGGTAGTCACTACACAGATGATTTCTTTAATACAAAACACACAGAAAAATACAGTTCCTCAGTGACACTACACACATTTCAATTGTTTCTTAGCCATACATGGCTAGTTTGATTGTGCCAGAGAGTATAGAATAGAGCACTGTCATCATTACGAAGAGTTTTGCTGGAAAGCACTGATCGAAATCTTCAAACTGTGGTGCTTAATTAGCTTTCTTCAAATAGCTCTTTCTCATATGAAATGTCTATAGGAGTTAGTCACTGGTTTGGGAGAAAATTCTAATAAAGCATGCATGGCACAATGAATAAAATAACTGAAGATTATGATTAAAATGTTGATTTGTTATAATATCTGTTGATAAAAGAGAGAACTAATAAATGTAAAGTAATTACAGAAATTACATTTCAGATCATGGGACTCAATGATCATAGTTAATCTGAGTTTACAAGATATTTACTGCAAAACCTATTCTATTAGCATAACAGGCGAGATATTTTGGAAGCATTTGGGGGGAAAGAAAGCCTACGATAACTAAGAAAGCTATGATAATAAACTAGTAATACATATGTTTGATTTCAACTCTAAAGGAAAATATCAACTCAAAACTGAATGTAAAAATACATAAAGCTGAAAATAGGTGTCCTGGCATTATTTCTTTTCCTGTCTTCTAGTGTTTGTTCTCTTAGACAATCTTGACATACACAAATAAAAGCCACAGCTAACCTCTCAGTAGCTGGTGACTTTTTTTTTTCCCTGAGCCAGAAACTGTTTTAAAGAAAAGTGACTAAAATAACATTAATAAAATGAAGAAAATTAGAAGACCCTAAAAAAGAGACTTAAGAACACATGGTAGCATCTGATGCAGTGACTTGAATACAGTAGGTAAGTAAAAGGGAAAAGTAATAAATATATCACTGGGAAAAAAAGCAAACTTTTTTTTTTTTAGTTTTCACCCAGTGCAGGAAATCAAACTCAGAATCTAACATAGACATGGTAAGTGCATGTGAGATACATTACAGGACCCACTTTGTTTTTTGCACTTTAGAACAAATTTAGACCAATAAAATCATCATGGCAGCATTTAAAAAACTCAAAGCTGTGATAGAGGAATTTTAAAATTTCATAAGTTTTCAAAGACCTTTATTAAGAATTTAAGAATAGAGGACTGAAAAAGTGTTATTATCCCTACCACCCCAATTTTGTCTCATTCCCCCCGCCCCGCCCATATCCAATACACATCAGTCAGAAGGCATAGTCATACATAAATTACTGCATCTTCTTAAGACATTTTTAAGGAAGGAGGAGAAGGAGGGGTTTGTACATCAAGGAACACACGTCAAAATCTCCAAAGCAATAAGAAATTCCCAAATTTCCCTTGTATTCTTCTTCACTCTCCTATCAAGATTTCAGTTATAAGAGCCATTCTCCATGCTTCATTAGTTTTTGGCTGCACTAAAGGTATTTCTGTGCACAAGTTACTTGATTTTCTGTTTATGAGTATACTAAGAAAACAGAACAAGAAAGAAATAAAGCTTCCCGGCCAATGTAGAAAACAAATGTTTCACAGGATATGAAAATTCTCTAAACATCTTAAATAATATGAAGGCCAACAAGGTCAGAGCTTTCCCAAGATCATATGATACATGAAAAGCCAAGATTAGTGATATATTTTCTATCAACATTCTTACCCTTACACAATATCCCACTGGCGAACCATTATCACTAGAGTTGGATAACACATATGCACTGCATGTAATAACTGGGAGAAAGGGCAAATATGTCTCCACTTTAGGATACATACACTTGTGTTTTACAGTTCAGAGAGATTAACTACCAGGCTTTAAATATATTAAATTGCTTCTTAAGCTTCAGATAAACATTGCTTTCCAGTAAAAGCTCATGGAGATTCAAAATTGATAAATGTGACTAATTTATCCCACTCACTTAAAGTTTGGAAACTATGGAAAATCAAGAAATTATCAGAGTCAGATTCCTTTTTCTACCATACATATTAAAGGGGGAAAGCAGCTTTCTCACCAATTACACTCTATGGCACCTGCATTTCCTGGTCCAGATGCTTCTCAAATCTGATATATACCTCATTGCCCCAACTTTGGAGGCTTGTTATGAAAGATGCAACTACTCCTTAAGAAGACACGAATGCCATCTGATTTAATGATGGAATTCATGTTTTCTCACCCCCTACAATCTGGACACATCATCAGCATCCAACAATCTTAGATTTATGGAGAAAATAAGCTCAAGTTTCTAGATTTCAAATGTTTTTTGGCATGATGACATATAATAGTGAAACTTAGAAGAAAAAGTAAAATAAATATATTAAGTAATGACTTCTAGTCCATTTAGATTCTTAGGGTCTGGCAGGCTACTTGGCATATAACAGGTGATCAATTAATACTTGAATAATAAAAAATGTATCTTATTGTAAAACTGCTAAGGTGAGGCTCAGAACATTAACCAAACCACCACACACATATTTTGAAATGTGCTACATATCATTCCAATGCATTGCGGCTGTTTACAAGCATGGAAATAGAAACTTCGAATTAGTTCCCTTCGAATCAGTCTGTGCCTCTCTCTTCCCATTTTATTCCTTTCTCTTCTTTCAAATAACTAAATTGAACTACTGTGTAAAATTGTAAGCACTGTTCTTTCCTAAATACAAAATAATATTTAAATACTGGGGTATAAATGAAGTAAGACTCAAAAGAAATCAGTTCTGGGAAATTTGCAATAAAACATTATTTTGCTTTGACTTAAAATAGTTATCTGAGTTTATCCCTTTCTTTATGTTCCCTTGTTTAAAATATAAAAACAGGAAATACCTGGGACACTGCCCTGTGTTATTTTAATATATAAAGACTAGGGAGGCAGCCTAAGTTGGTCTCTAGTGTTTGTTCCTTTCCTTGCAAGTGCAAACTGCTCCTCAATCAAGAAGAAATTACCCCCTCTCATTTTGAACTAAATTGGTCCCATGCCTTTGCTTAGCCAACAGAAAATGGAGTAAATGTAGTTGAGGACTGGGCCATTTCTAGGCCAAACCTTTGGACATTGGTTGCTTTTTGCTTTTCTTTTCTGCTCAGCAGAAAATTAGGTGCAGTGGGAAACAACTGGAGGAAATAGAGAACAAAAAGAAAAGTCATGTAGTTGAAGTTTCCTTGAAAGTTTTATTTCATCTGATCCACCACCAGAGAAAGCAAGCCACCAAGCAAGAGTGTGCCCAGTTCCAGCAACTTCCACTTACCCCTGGGAAAATCTTTGCAAGAGAAACATGTGAGCATGAGAGCATACACAAAAGTATGCAAATTCTTTCAGGGTAGTTAAAATGACTATACTGAAATACAGGCGAAATACATCAAACCTAATTTATATTCATGAAAGAATACCTATTTCACTATTGTATAAGTAATAAATATTTCCCTTCAAATTATTAAAGCCAAATATTATGATGAACAAGCTAATGATATTTTCAGGCATTTTAGCTTAGGTCTTGCCATTCAACTGGATTAGGAAAGATGACCTAAGTTTTCTTTGAGGTTTATTTTTCTTTGATTCAGATGCATTTTGAATTGTCATTAATGCTTTAATTTCAAAAATTTATTTAATTTCATCTTCCCATATAGTTGGAAATAAAGAGCATGATTATTTTCTGAATTTGCCATTTTTCTAACAATATAAAATGAAAAAATATATTTTTTACCTAATTATTTCTCTTAGAAAGGTGAAAAGCAAAGTTTATCAAGGGATACTATGTTCAAAAGAAGAGCTGAATAAGTTTTAATGCAGTGGAATAAAAATCAAGAATGCATTTTAATAAAATATGACTTAATGCTACACACACACACACTCATACACACAAAACAGAATTAAAGATTTTAAAATATTTTACTTAAAAGTGGACAGGATGTGGGAATATATCCCAGAGAGGCAAAAATGTATAGTTGAAGTGACATCTGCACTTGTTTGTTCATTGCAGCACTCTTTACAATAGCCAGAAACTGGAAGAAACCTGAATGCCCAAGAACAGATGACTGGTTAAAGAAACTTTAGTACATCTACACAATGGAGTACTATGTAGCTGTTAGAAAAGATGAAGTCATGAAATTTACATTTACAAGAGGTACTACATGGAAAGTATCATGCTAAGCGAAATGAGTCAGAAAGAGAGGGATAGACATAGAAAGATTGTATTCATCTGGGGAATATAAAGTAACAAAATATGAGATTAATACCCAAGAATAGCTGAGATCAGCACCAGAAGGATTACTCCATAGCTTAGAGGCCAGCTGGGCGTTCTAGGGGAAAGGGCAGCTCAGATAGAGAAGGGAGCACCAAATAAAGGGTGCTTGGAGGATCCTCCCCGGAGGGGAGATGCATGTTGAAAGTAGACTATGGACTGAACATGTTTGCCACTCTAAACCTCTTTTGCAGACCACAACACCCAAAAGGAGAGAGAGAACACAAGGGATTGGCCTGCCACAGAGGCAGGGTGGGATGGGGGGATGGGGGTGGGAGGGATATTATCCATGGTGGTGGAAAATGGGCACTGGTGGAGGGATGGGTATTTGATAATTGTATAATCGAAACCCAAGCACAAAAAATTGTAAATCTACACCTGTACCTCATGGTGTTTCACTAATAATAATTAAAAAAATGTATTATGGTTTATATCACAGGAATTATAGTACTGAATATTTGATAGCATTGCCTGCATTGCCTGTAATGCTAAATTTGAAGAAATATGCATCTATATGGTAAAGATATAGCAACAAATAGCAAATAAAAAGATAAAAAAATTTTAAAAAAGTGGCCAGGATGTTATTGCAAAATAAGACTTTTTTATGTAAATGAAGCTTCCTTTACTAAAATTATGAGGTTGGATGCTGCTCAGTGGTACAGTGAGTATATATTTCACAGGAGTGAATTCCTGCTTCTCAATCCCCAGAGAAAGAGAGAGAGAAATGGAGAGAGACTGAGAAGCAGGACCTGCATAGAAAGTCTGCATTTATGTTTTAACCAGTAGAATTATTTTCTCTTTTAAAAGGAAAAGTTTATAGACCGCAAATCTTTTTGCTTACAAAATACACAAATATGTAGAATTCTTATTCTGGGTATTTAAATGTCACAATTACAGACTCAAAATATTTAATTTTTATTTCATGTTGATATTTTTTATAGAAGTTTCATACATCAATGGATAAGTTTTTTTTTAAGTACAAATCATCTTTAGAGAATAGTGTGATTAAATTTGAAGAAATAAACATTCTTTAAAGGAGAACATGGTGCCAAAAAATGTCTAATTTATGTTTGCTTAATCTTTCTGCCACAATGCAACTTTCTTAAAATCAATCACAACTATATGCCAGAGTAGACCCTATCAAAACACATTAAAGCAGACTACTTAAATAGAAAAAAATGTTGTTTAATTGTTTTGGGGGGAGGATCACACTGAACTCAGGCTTACTCCTAGTTCTGTGCTCATGGGTTATTCTTGTAACTATTAGGGGATTACATGTGGTGCCTGGAATCAACACATGCAATCTTATCATCTGCACTCACTCTCCTGTTCATAAACAGAAATCGTTAAAGTGAGTGTTAAAAAGATGCAAAGTGATGATTCCAGGCACTAAACTTTTTACACTCCTTCCCCACCTCAAATAATTTCTACTGGTAAATATCATTACCGCCAACTTCCCCAATAAGAACTCCCAACATTTGAAAGTTTTATGGTAAAATACTCAAACATAATCAAACTGAAAAGGGCCTGGAGTTGAATTTTCAACAAAAATCACCTTAACTAAAGTAATCTTGGTCTTTGCTATTTCACTGCGCCTGAGGTTATCAGAAACTACAGATTTATCACTTTGTGGTTTCACCTTGTGAGGCTTCCCAGCAGGCCATTTAAGCTTCTTTTGTGATCTAACATCATTCTATCTCCCTCCCCATATCTCATTTGAAATTCTGAAGGATCAGAGATGGGTGAGGATGTAACTCCAGTACAAGTGAGGAGTGCAATAATACAGATATATTATATATAATATACATATTATATATAATGTAGGGAGTGTTATAACTGTGGGATGGGGGATGATTAAGGACAGGGTTCTGCAGAGAAAGCTGATCTGAATTTTCAGACTGAAATATGACGGACACTTTAGGTATTAAAAAGAACGTATGCAGACCACAAAATGACGTGATGTATGCAACATTTATGGGCATTTTTGGCCCTTTTCCGCGGAATCAGAAGGTCAAATCTAGAGCTTCACATAGGCAAGGCAGATACTTAACCACTGAGATGCTTCCTCAACTCCTTTTTAGCAGAACAAAAACTTCAGATAGCATGCTTGAGCGGGCCCAGTAACATCTCCATTGGAGACTTTGTTGTTACTGTATCTGGCATATCGAATACTCTCGGTAGCTTGCCGGGCTCTCCGAGAGGGGCGGAGGAATCGAACTCGGGTCGGCCATGTTGGCTGCGTGCAAGGCAGACGCCCTACCACTGTGCTATCAGATAGCATACTATAAGAAAAGC
Organism: Sorex fumeus; assembly: GCF_029834395.1. Classification (NCBI taxonomy): domain Eukaryota; kingdom Metazoa; phylum Chordata; class Mammalia; order Eulipotyphla; family Soricidae; genus Sorex; species Sorex fumeus. The sequence continues at coordinate 17,719,986 of NW_026606094.1, forward strand.
CAGCATACCTAAAGGTTTTTAGGTATGGATTTATAAAACATGTGGTTACTGTTTAAAGTTTTTAAGAGAAATAGATTAAGTTTATGTGAGTCATACCAGAGTACAGAAAATGAAGTTTGGGTAAGAAGGATTGCTAATACAAGTGAAGGCAATGAGGTCATTAAATGTGAAGGTAAGAACTGATAGTGCTGGCTCCTCTCTGGAAAGAAAGATGGCGGCCGCACGGGAGCCTTGTGGAAAGCAGGTTTGAGCCGGGCTCGGGGGAGCAGCGGGGACCTCATGGGAAGGGGGGCTTTGTGGGCCGTCCCCCACGCCCCACCGAGGTCGCCAGCTGCCCCCCACGAGCGGCTCTCCGGCACGGCCACGGCCCCGGAGGCACAAGGACTTAGCACAGGGAACCAGCCGCTTGGAGCAGAAAAGCAAATGGACTTGTGTTGATCCGCGCCACCAAGCCTGCCTGGAGGGGGAAGGGCGTTGACCGGCCCGCCCGCTCCTCTCTGGAAAGAAAGATGGCGGCCGCACGGGAGCCTTGTGGAAAGCAGGTTTGAGCCGGGCTCGGGGGAGCGGCGGGGACCTCATGGGAAGGGGGGCTTTGTGGGCCGTCCCCCACGCCCCACCGAGGTCGCCAGCTGCCCCCCACGAGCGGCTCTCTGGCACGGCCACGACTCCAGGGCACAGAAACCAATCTCTTAACTAGCTAACTTTTAATAGAAATTCTTCCAGGGTCAATAAGTAAAATAGCAGAAATTCAAAACCGCGCGGCCGCAATAGCGGCCGCGCGACATCATTTTATTCTTAAACCAAGTTGTAGAAAGCAAATCATTTCACAACGCTGTTTCAGCATGTCTGATTGGGGGGGTGGGTCGTAAACTCTAAACAATAATTGTGCATCTTCTATCGAAATAATCTATCTAGTCAAAGTAGATAGAGTATTAACTAGAACTCATCTGCCTCACAAGAATTGGGGGGGGGGGTGGGGGTCTATTGGGGTTCGGGGTTAAAAATGAGTATTGGTAAAGGGAAATGTGTTCGGTATCTACATGACTGAGACCTAAACCCGAAAGCTCTGTAACTTTTCCCACAGTGATTCAATAAATAAATAAATTATAAAAAAAAAGAACTGATAGTGCTATAACTGGACTATATTATTGGCAAGTCATAGGGAGTACACGGAGGGAATTGTTATCTTATTCATAGGATGTTTGGTATAAAGCCCATAAGGTACTTCTTTCATGAGACACTTGACTCTCCTCTGTTAGAACACTTAATTTATATTGATTTTAAATGTACATATTACTTTACCAACATGCCTACAAATCACTAATAAATCTTTACACTTGGGGGTTAGGTAAGTTCTTATGGGGTAGTACAAAAATACATGAAGAGAAATAGTTCTAGACATGCTTAGGAAAGAGTGTGTGACGGCTAACTGGGAGGATGATCAAGAGCTAAATCCAGGGACTTGAAATGCATCAGGGGCTAGGCTAGGGTACTGCATGGTACTGACCGTGGTACTGCATGATATCACTTCATCACTAAGTAGAGGCCCCCAATTCTGCCAGACAATCAACATCAGAGGGCCCATGCAGAAATATGTCCTAGAGATTCTGGCATTGAACTGCTGGCTCAGCTGACTGATATTTTCTTAAGCTTCTCACTGATAACCTCCTGAGAAACTTTTGGGAATCCTTATGCACTCCCCCTGCTCCCCCACCCACACCACTCATACACACTGAAAAAAAAGTAAATAAAATAAAGAGTTGATTCTATTAGGTGATGAATGTTGATGCCAAAGAATCTTGGAAAAGAAAAATGGACTGTAGAAGAAAAATTTAATAAATTCCATTTTGAGGTTCATAAAGTTTAAGAAATAGCCCATGTTAATGTTTCTTGGACAGTGGATATGCCCATCTAAAATTCAGGGGGGAAAGTCAGACTGCATTAAGAGCTACCACGATAAGACACCCTGTGATATATCATGACATACAGAAAATAACAGAGGGAAGAAACAACATTAGCAAAATGCAAGAATTAAAAACCATTAAGAAAGAAATTCTTACAAAGAGTAGTCAGGAGAGGCAGAATGAAAACTAGAAACAAATACTGCAAAAAAAAAAAGCAAGAGATAGAGCTCATGACCGATACCCTGGGTTCAATCCCCCATTACCATAATAGGAAAACAAGCAAATGACAAGCAACTCCAGTTGTCAATATCAAAGTCCAGTGAGAACACCAACAGAGGGTCTGGAGAAACAGCATAGTGGCTAATGTGTTTGCTTTTCTTGCATGTGGCCATCCAACATCATTTGATGTTCTTTTTGTCTTATGCTTCCCTGAATAGTCAGGAATTAAGCCTGACCACAGAGTCAGGTGTATCCGTGAAGAATTGCCAAGTTTGGACACCAAAGTAAACAGACACAAAATAAACTGGACATAAACAGAAAGTAGCATTTTTACTCAACCTTAAATCTCTTACTTAGTTCTTATGCAGATCTTTTGACCAAAATGATTCTCTACTAATGTTAGTAGAATCAATGTATAAAAAAACTGTTTTACAGAAGTTTGCTTTCAGGAGGAAAGCAGTAATGTGAAAAGAATCAAGAAGAAAGAAACATATTTCCTAAACATTTAAAAAGTACTATTTTTGTCAGAAATCTTCAAATACTATCTCAATGAATTGAGATAATATACAGAATGGACATCTATCAGCAACATAAAATCAGAAGATGTATATTCAATTTACGGTCACGGTCCCGGTCACGATCCTCCCGTTATTCATCGATTTGCTCGAGCGGGCCCCGTAACATCTGCATCATGAGACTTGTTACTGTGTTTGGCATATTGAGTGTGGGCAAGATACTCTCGGTAGCTTGCCGGGCTCTCCGAGAGGAGTGGAGGAATCAAACTCAGGTCAGCCATGTTGGCTACGTGCAAGGCAAACGCCCTACCACTTTGCTATCGCTCCAGCCCATTCAATTTACATACTTCATAAAACAGGGTTCAATAAAACCATTTATTAAACTATTAATAAATAAATAGTTTCTAAGACAAAGGTCCCATGGCTGTTCTATCCCAACTCTATCATTGTATAGCTTTTTGACAAATGTAAATATCTTCATTTCATGACATTTACAAACATTGAAATATACTATCTCCAATGTAGTTTCTATGCCATATTGCCATTTACTCCTGAAACTCACTGTTGTGCTAAAAAGTTGTGAAAGAAAGCAATTTAAATAAATCAGATTCACCCCCAAAAAAAGCGCGAATTTTTCAACACGGAAATAAAATTAACAGACAATTAAAATGCTTGCTATCTTTAATTAAAAAATTATATAACCAAGCAAAAATTATAATGGGATTGATTAAAGACTACTTTTAAAATCTCTTTATACTTGGGTCAGCAATATGACACACTGCAGAACACTGGATATCCTGCTGCCTTTTTATTCAACTACACCATTTAAAATTATGAGAGGTAAAATGCCTTCATGCAAAATACTGAAATATTAAAACAAGGCAATATTTAAGAGTTGACTAATAATCTGAAGAAGACTCTTTTGTAGGTTGGAGCGTAACTTTCATACAGAAATTACTGGAATAGATCATGCTAATCAATCCATTTACAAGTCTCTACTCAAGTTATACTCATGCATTTTATGCAGTTCTCCAATATAATTTTTTTGAATGACAAAAAAGAACACATCCAAATGCTCTAGAGTCAGGAATAAAAAAGAAATCAGGTATGTGTAAATTTTTTATTCAACTGTATTTCATTGTGTAGCTAAGATTTTTTTTTTTGGTCAGTGACATAGGACATACTAAAATAGTAGTATATGACTGTCTGAAAAAGTGACTCATTGTCAACCTAAACGAGTGTGCATGCTAGAGTCTGAAGGACGAAGTTAATTAGTTCTTCTGTCAGTATCAGATTTAAGAAAAATATGTAAGAAATAAAGCAACGACTTCCAGCAAAAAACAAGATCTCATCCATATATACTACTGAAAATATTGTAGTAAAATTACCTGCAATTATTGTATATATTAGCAGTCCATGGGACTAGAGCAATAGCACAGCGGGTAGGGTGTTTGCCTTGCACGTGACCAACACGGCCAACCTGAGTTTGATTCCTCCACCCCTGTCGGAGAGCCTGGCAAACTACCTACAGTACCTCATCCTCACGGCAAAGCCTGGCAAGCTACCCGTGACATATTCGATATGCCAAACACAGTAACAAGTTTCACAATGTTACTGGGCCCGCTCGAGCAAATTGATGAACAACTGGAAGACAGTGATTGTATATATAGGGAGAACCTGAACTGGGATGGAGCAATAGCACAGCGGGTAGGGCGTTTGCCTTGCATGCCGGCAATGCAGCCAACCCAGGTTCGATTCATCCACCCCTCTCAAAGAGCCCGGGAAGCTACTGAGAGTATTTCTCCTGCACGGCAAAGCCTGTCAAGCTACCTGTGACATATTAGATATGCCAAACACACTTACAACAAGTCTCACAATGGAGACATTACTGGGCCTGATCAAGCAAATCAATGAACAACGGAGGACAGTGAGAGTGACAGTGATAGGGAGAACTTATTATCAATACCAAGAAATGGGCCATCTACAAGGATTTGTAAAAATTACACCATTATATGGCATATTTTCCATGAAATTTTTTTATAGAAGCGACACAGGGAAAAAAAAGAAAGACTATTAAGGTCAACCAGAGATGATTGATTTTGCTATGGAGTAAAGATTGAGACAAAGAAAAGGTTTCATCAATGCATATTTAAGTTTATTGAAAAGAACTACAGAAGGCATAAAACTAACAATGATGTACTACACTGCATAAAAAACTAAGCTATAACATTACCAACCATATAAATAAATGGTAAAAATTAAAGTTCAGAACATAACAGAGGAGTAATTATTCCTAGTGTAAAGATTTAGGATTAGGTCAGATGATTGCAATTCTTGGGTATTTGATAAGCTGCTTAACATTTCTATTTAGATTTCATTGAAAGTTTTCATATTCCAAACCAAACTCTTAATTTCCTCCCAAAACACAACCATTGTTCTTCTTGCTAACTCCTAATCATCTTTCTGTGTTTGCTTAAATGTCATTTTCTCCTCCTGGGCGCTGTGATCAGCCAAAGAGGCATTGAGTGGCGAACATGTTCAGTCCAGTCTACTTTCAACCTGCATCTCCCCTCCTGGGAGGATCCTCCAAACACCCTCCACTTGGTGTTCCCCTTTCTATCTGAATTGTCCTTTCCCCTAGAATACCCAGCTGGCCTCTAAGTTATGGAGTAATTCTCCTGGTGTTGCTCTCAGCTATTCTTGGGTATTAATCTCATATTTTATTATTTTATATCCCCCAGATGAATGCTATCTTTCTATGTCTATCCCTCTCTTTCTGACTCATTTCGCTTAGCATGATACTTTCCATATTGTACCACTTGTATGTAAAGTTCATGACTTCATCTTTTCTAAGAGCCACATAGTACTCCATTGTGTAGATGTACCAAAGTTTCTTTAACCAGTCATCTGTTCTTGGGCACTCAGGTCTCTTCCAGTTTCTGGCTACTGTAAAGAGTGCTGCAATGAACAAACAAGTGCAGATGTCACTTCGGCTCTTTGGCTGATCACAGCGCCCAGGAGGAGAGAGAGAACAGGGGGGAATGCCCTGCCACAGTGGCAGGGGGGGATGGGGGGATGGGAGGATGGGGGGGAGGGATATTATCCTGGTGGTGGAAAATGGGCACTGGTGGAGGGATGGGTATTTGATCGTGGTATGACCGAGATCCAAGCACAAAAATTTGTAAATCTACAACTGTACCTCATGGTGTTTCACTAATAAAAAAGAAAAAAAAATGTCATTTTCTCAATCTGAAATAGATTCCCTCTGTATTACTTTCTCAAGCCACTTTATAATTTTTCTCTAGAGCACTTAGTGTAACTTATAAGACAGAAAAAAACTACTTCTATTTTTAATCACCTGTAATAAACCAAATTTGTGCTAGATATGTGATAAACTTTTCCCTATCATGTCATAAATTCAGAGGATAAGCATTATATCCATTTTGTTAAGTCCTATATGCTGAAGCATAATAATGTGAAAGAATGAAAAAAAATCAAATGAACGATAATAGGAGAGACTACTCAGTGAAAATATTAAGATCAAATTTTAATGGTTCAGCCCTTTTGGAAAACAGTATGGACGATTTTCAAAAATCAGAAACTGAGCTTCCATTTGACCCAGCAATACCACTCCTGGGAATATATCCCAGAAGGGCAAAAGTACTACAGTCGAAGTGACATCTACACATGTTTGTTCATTGCAGCACTATTTACAATAGCTAGACTCTGGAAAAAACCTGAGTGCCCTAGAACAGATGACTTGTTAAAGAAACTTTGGTATATCTACACAATGGAGTACTACATAGCTGTTAGAAAAGATGAAATTATGAAATTTACATACAAGTGGTACTACATGGAAAATATCATGCTAAGCGAAATGAGTCAGAAAGAGAGGGACAGACATAGAAAGACTGCATTCATCTGGGGAACATAAAGTAACAAAATAGGAGATTAACACCCAGGAATAGCTGAAATAAGTACCAGGAGGTTCGTTCCATGGCTTGAAGGCCAGCTGCACATGCTAGGGGGAAAGGCAGCTCAGATAGAGAAGGGAGCACCAAATAAAGGGTGCTGGGTGGATCCTCCCAGGATGGGAGATGCATGCTGAAAGTAGACTACAGACCGAATATGATTGCCACTCAATGCCTCTTTTGCAAACCACAGCATACAAAAGGAGAGAGAGAACAAAAGGGAATACCCTGCCATAAAGGCAGGATGGGATGAGGGGATGGGGGGGTGGGAGGGCTACTGGGATCATTGGTGGTGGAGAATGGGCACTGGTGGAGGGATGGGTACTCAATCATTGTATAACTAAAACCCAAGCACAAAAATGTGTAAGTCTACAATTGTACCCCATGGTGTTTCACTAATAAAAATTAATTAATTAATTAATTAAAAAGTCAACTTTTAAGCATTGATGAGCCAACTGCAAGGAGTATTGGGCATTTTATTTGTTTAATTCCCCTATCCTTCAGGAATGAACCATATTATACATATTTCATCAAAAATAACCTGAATATCAGATAATGTAAGTAAGTAGCCCAAGGCCAAGAGTTGGTAATTGGTGAAGGTAAAATTTAATACCAAAAATAGTCACCTTAAAGCCTATTTATTTGCTTCCTTTCTCACTAAGTTTCTAGATCTAGACTTTCATAAAAATATACATGTGTCAACATGTCATTTCAAAAGTCTGTTATTACTCTGACAGTATAGTATCACTTAAAAGTACAGGCGTCAAAGACCTTCCCAGGTTCTGCTAGGAAAACAGGTAATTAGAGGTTATCAGTATTTCCAATTTATAATCAAACTCAAATTTCACCATATATACAAGATAAATATACTAGCTGATGTAGGTTTAGAATGAAACCTTTTGTTAAGTAGATTTTTTAGTGGAACATATTATAATAGTAAGCTTTTACTTAACAGCATTATACTAAAATGATACTTCTGCCATAAAATAAAGATTTATTAATGCATCTTTATGTTATTTTTAAATTGTCTTTACTTTGGGGAACTTGTTTTATATCTGGACCAAGATATTAATGAGGGAAAGTTCAAAAGTCATACAAATATATTTTATATTTTAAATGATTCCTGAATACTTTTCTCTGCTAAGCTATGCAACTCATGTATGCTGAGGAGTTTCATTATGCTTAAATTATTTTAATCATAAAGAATCGCCTCAGCTTTTTATTTCCATGTAAAATAATGTATTACTAAACACATTATTTAAATGATGTGCATTACAGAAAATACCTTGCTTTAGAAACACTTCAAACAAGGCAAATACCACAGGGGACAGGGCTACTGACTAACACATCACAGCACTCTGACCTCTTGACCGAAACTTTTCTGAATGTGCATCATAAAAAACCCCTGACACCTGTCATTTTTAGATATTAATAAAAAAATGCCCCAAGAATACCACAATGCTGCTTGAGCAGAAAAAGAAATGGAATACTCACTTTTCAACAAATTTTATCCTCTCCTTGAAGCATTATATTTAAATACTAACTAGTTGTTATTTGTTTGAAAACCAAGAACTCTGAGTACTAATAAGGAAAGTATACTTAAATTAATCACTTGCATTTTTCTATCTTTAAAACAACTGCAATTTTCATATGTCGAAAGAATGAAACTTTCATACCTTTTACCTTATAGTTTCTCTGAATCACTCAAGCTTATTTAATGTTTATTAGTTTATCTAATTATAATAACATCCTTTGTTTTGCTTGGGACATACTCTATGTGGTGTTCAGTAAAGCTGGCAAATACCAAGTATGATCTGTGGTTGTGCTGGCAGAGTTCAAGGGACTATGAAGTACCTGGAATTAAACCTTGTCAGTGGCACGCAAGTATTTCTGCTTAAAGAAAAAAAAAATCAGACCCCACAGTGTCTCAGCAGTTCTCATTTAATTTCACTTGAATGTCTGAAAAGATACTGTCCTTAGAAAGCAAAATAAACTTTTGGCTAAGCCTATCAGCAACCTGCAGCACTCTCATCTACCTAATGAAACTGAATTTCAAAGCCAGTGCTTACTTACTTAAGATTATTATAATTCACAAATAAGTAATTTAATTCAAATCTGCACATTTGGAATTACCCAAAAATACAACATTTTTGAAATAAAGAATGCTAGTTTTGTAATTAATTAATTTATTTATTTATTCTGTGTTAATTTATCATTTGATACATAAACATATACCTGGATTTTGTATATTCATGTAGTTATAGGAACTACATTTTAATGAATAAGAGGTCTTACTTAATAAAATAATAATGATGTTAATGTGGATTTATTTGTATATCAAGATTATTTTGCCACATTACAATAAATCATTTTTATTCATCTACATGTACTTATATCAGACAGCAGAAAAATATACAGTAGATGGGTATAGCAGGTGGAAGACATAAAATAATACTCAATACAAATAGAGCATATGCAGTGAGTCTATTATCAACTAAACTTTGGAAACTAAATTAATTACTTGTATCACTCACTGAAGAGGGGATAAAACTGCATTGTCAAAGTGAAGAATAAACAAGGTTATATAAAAAATATCAGAGTTGGTAAAAAAAAAAGATTGAAAAGTCTTCTTTCATAGCCCAAGGCTCAGGTTCAAAGAATAACTAATCCACACATCAAGTACATTACAGCTTCTAGCACTTGTATCCAAAACCATCAGTTTTGAAGGAAAAACATGCAGTATTACAAACTGTGCTCCAAGTGAATGAAAATAGGAACAGATAAAAGTATGTTATATACTGCATGCTATATAAGTATGTAATTAGACTGCAATTCAATCAAGCAAAAATCATATTTTTGGAAATGAAGTGTGGATTTTTAATTTTTAAATATATAGAAAAAAGTTTCATACAGTTTATTAATTATAAATCAATTTTAGAGAAGCACAAGATTCTGAACCTTGATATTTTTTGATCATCTATATATTTAGGAAAGTTTATTTCCAGAAATATCTTAAGAGTTTTAAATAATATAAATATAATGAACGCTGATATACATGTAAATGTATGTTTTAAATTTAAGCATGCGTTACAACTGTTCTACAATCTTTATGTCCACTACCTTATTTGGTGTTCTGACAACCCCAAAATGACAATCCTATTATTATTAATTATTATTTCCATTTTAGAGATGAGAAAACTTGGGCTGATTGAAAGTAAGCAGGGCACTTTTGTCACAAAACTTGCTTAAGTTGTTCAATTTCTAATTTATACATTACATTTTTAATTGTTCTTCTCAATTGTTAAAATACACACATATAAAATGCATCACATTCCATTTATTTATCTTCAATACTAAAAACTAAAACTGCTTTGCTTCTGAAACAAATTTGTTAAAAAGTGTAGGTCGCAGAGCTGGAGCAATAGTACAGGATGCAGAGCACTTTCCTTGCATTTTGCCAACCCAGATTTGAGTCCCTGCGCTCACTATATGGTCCCCCAATCTTGCCAGGAGTGATCCCTGAGCACAGAGACAGCTGGCTGTAGTTTAAAAAATGGTCTAGCCCAGTGCTCTACAACATATAGCTTAGCTAAAAAAAAAAAAAAAAAAGAACAAAAGGCAGACATTTACAGGTTGGTAGTAATAAAATATAAAGTTTACCCTCTCAAATTACATGTCACCTTGTTAAAAAAATTCTTGCCCAACGACGACAATTTCTTATCTAGAGTGTGAAGTGGCTAAAGAATTATGCATTTCTCTAGAACTGTACTCTATTGCCCAAATTAACATGAAAAAGCTAGTAGCACTTCTACAGGTCTAGCAAGAAAGGACGCTAGGAGCTGAAAAAGGCATTAACTTCAATTTCAAATTTCATTTCCACCTGTTTAAATTAGATTTTTTACATTATTTAAATGTAATTTTATTACTTTTACTATATTATAGTGACAATTGAAGTACAGCTATTGTATGAGTCTGCCTGCGCCTCAGGTACAATATAAACTAAAGCTTATAACTCAGCTTTAAAAATTAGCTCATGAATCAAGGAAGATATAAAGTCTAAGCTGCAAAATCCATCTTTATTTACCAGATTTGCAAGGAATCCATTTGACTTTTATTAATATCTGTAGTTATTTTTTAAAATTAGATTTTGATTTTTCTTTACACTCTTTAACATTCTATTTGATTTTTTCTTTACACTCTTAAACATTTGCCAGAGATTGCTTCTCTCAGCTAGTTACACCATGGAACAACATTTCAACTAAAATATGAATAATAAAATTATCAATAATGGGCTTTGAAGACTTTTTCACTTCCAATTTCATAGCATACATACATGAATATTGTGATGTGTTTGCCTACTTAAAATTCATCTAATACTCAACCCATAAGTAACAGTGAACAGATTAGCTACATTCTTATGTAACATCTCCTGAAGATTACCCTACCTTAATTTTTTTTCATTTGCAGGAAATACACTGAAAACTTTCATTCTAGCTTTTAGATACATTAATTCATTTGAACTCAATAAAACTGATTGTGTACCTGTCATGTATAAAATTCTGTAACAGCATTCAGAGCAATTGTGCTTACTAGCATAAATGGGTATGGAATTAATAATCGCATGCCTTGGATATTATAAAGAAGGAATATACTCAAAGTGAGTATATATTTCTTTTTTTAGGTGAAGCAAGGTATATTTCTGTAGAACAAAATATACCTGGAAATCTGTCAGGTGAGAGAAAGGAGGATTATGTGTTAATGAGAGAACTGTCTTTCCAGAGTGAAAAAGAGCAAAAAAAAAGGGGGGGGGGGAGATAAGCATTCAAGGACTTAAAGCAATAGCAAGTAAGTGTGTATGTTGGAGGTAGGAGAATATAGAGAAGATATTATTGGAATGACAAAATCTTACTTTGAAATGATGAATAGAAATTTTACTTGTCGGGTTGATGAGCCTTGGAGAGAGGAGATAAACATTTTTTTTAATCACTGACAAACTGATATGATACATCAGTGGAGGTCAAAGCAAAATTAGTGTGAAAATGAATAAAATTTTGTATAATAAAGTTTAAATAAAGGAAAAATAATAAGAATACAAAACTGTTCAATAAAATTTCTATAATACGGAGCTTGCTACTTTTATATTTGACATGAATCTGCATATTTTTTGTCATTTGAGAAGACCATGTATGTAGTTCAAACAGGCTGATAGTCCACAAAACAGGGCAGAAAAAAAAATAGTTCAGATTTTGGAACTGCTTATATTTTGGAGCGATAGCACAGGGTTAGGGCGTTTGCCTTGCACGCAGCCAACATGGCCGACCCGAGTTCGATTCCTCCGCCCCTCTCAGAGAGCCCGGCAAGCTACCGAGAGTATCTCGCCCACACGGCAGAGCCTGACAAGCTCCCCATGACGTATTCTATATGCCAAACACAGTAACAACAAAGTCTCCAATGGAGCCATTACTGGGCCCGCTCGAGCAAATCGACAAACGACGGGAGGGCCTTTACCTTTACCTTTAATTTAATAAATAGAAGTTTGGACTCTCAATTAGGAACACAACACATTAATATCAGACATAAAAGGAAGTAAATTGTGAAGTTGGAATTGATCCTAAGTAACATACTGTTGAAGGCCAATTTATGTCTTGTTTAGAAAGGGTCACTATAAAACTTTAAACCTTGGTGCCTACAGCAAATCTCTTGTTATTTACAGTGAATAAAAAAAGCACAAATTCATTTTCTTAATAAGCTTCTTCAGTTCTTCAAATAGTTCTAAGAAATGCCAAAGGCTTGTCTTAGTTAACAAGTACACAGATAATCCGTAGTATAGCAGTGTCAGCTAAATAATATTTGATCCCAAAGATGCCTTTGGTGGTATTTTCACAGCTCAGAAATGTCTGAGATATAAATTTTGGCTTTTTTAAGACTTTTGAATGAGCTTTTCTCCCTGCCCCGACCAAGGCTCCGGCAGCCAAAGACCTCCAGGACCAGCCACCACCATGCTGAGACCACTCTCCGCACACACGAAGGTACTGGCAGAGGGACAAAGTTACGCAGGTTCCGGGGCCGAGATCTCCAAGCCTACTCGGATTTGGGCCGAGCTCCTCCACCCAGATCCTCCAAATTCCAGTAGGTGGGGGTCACACCCACCAACTGGCCCCCTGGCGCCGTGTAATCCCATCAGTGGCTAAGACTCAGAGACTATAAAAACCAGCTCCCGGACATCTTATTATGACATCTTATTATCTCATTCCTACTTTGGACAAACTGGCAGGCTACCGAATGTAACCTGCCCACACTGCAGAATCTGGCAAACTCCCTGTGGCATACCCAATATGACAAATACCAGTAACAATGATGGGTCTCATTCTCCTAAAGAGCCTTGAATATAATCTCAGGGCTAGGATGAAGGAGACGTTACTGGGGCCTGCTCGAGGCAATCAACGATTAACAGGATGATTTGTGATTTGTGTGATTTTGTTGAATGATTTAGAAGAGCTTTTATATTAATGGAAATAGCAGAATAGAATATAAAAAACTACTGAACCCTCCAAAAATAGCTATTTGTTTTCTGTGTGCTAATTGAGCTTCCAGAGGATAACACTAGTTTTTCCCCCCTTAAATTATGTGTAATTTTCTCTAAAATAAAGAATACATGGTAATTGTGAAATTTAAAAGTGTATGATAAAGAAATATTCCTACTTCAGTTACCCAGAAACAACCATTATTAACAACTTTTCCTTTATTTTGCAAATTTTGAAAAACATCACTATAATCATTTAGTACATGTTAGATTAACTGATTATTTTGAATGACTTTTCTCAATTATAAAAATAGTTGTAGAGAAGTAGAAATTCACAGAAAAAGTCATCAATCTAAAAATAAATATATATGTTGACCAGTTTAAAATAATTTTGAGTACTTAGATTCTCAGTCAAATTTATACAGCTTAAGTATAAATTTGAGTTTTCCTAGGGAAATAAGTGCATATAAAGTTATATAAAAACAATTATTTTTAGAAAATAATTTGCATAAGGGATACCAGTAAGAAAGAAGGAGCTGGGTCCAACTTTCAGGAAATAGGTTACTATGACAGGGAGCAGTTTAGCAGAACATTATGCAAACCTTAATAAGCAAGTGCTGCTAGAGAGGTGATGCAAGAATTAAAAAGCTAGTACTGAAGCAGTTTCTATGAGTTATCAGTCCATGTTTTTCCCAATTTATAATCCAAGAAAAGATGAATGATCTCCAGGTTAGAGTTCAGAGGGTGCTGAACTGAGAACGAATCAGCAAAAGGAATATCTCAAGCCTTCACTGTACATAGGTACACTGATTAATTTTATTTAAAATGATATCTGGTTGATCTATGAATACAAAATTAATAGTTGAGTGATGGATTTAAATCCTATTTTTTATCAAAAATTTAAAAAATAACAAGTAAATGCATAAAATAAAACTTGTAAATTCTAGTTTGCACTATTTTTTACAGATCAGTAACTGTAAATACAGCTGGATACTTTGTTTACTGGGCTGGAGCGATAGCACAGCGGTAGGGCGTTCGCCTTACAAGCGGCCAACATGGCCGACCCGAGTTCGATTCCTCCGCCCCTCTCGGAGAGCCTGGCAAGCTACCGAGAGTATTTTATATGCCAAACACAGTAACAACAAAGTCTCCAATGGAGACGTTACTGGGCCCGCTCGAGCAAATCGACGATCAACGGGAGGGCCTTTACCTTACTTTGTTTACTGAATGTTTTAGTATTTACTGCAAAACACATGGTCTGTTTGAAACAATTCTTTAGTTTCACACCACCGGACAGTGTGGACAAATTAACAGCCACATTATCTGAATTTTGTCATGGGATCAAATCAATAGGACACTGATATGAATAATAAAATACACAGGTATACCATCAAAGTAGTTTTCTTCTTTTTTGGTGGGTAGGGGAGGAGTGCATCTGACAATGTCCAGGGCGTATGCCTGTGCTGAACACAGGATCATTCCTGGTGGGGTCTGAAAAGCATATAGGGTATCAAGTCTCGAACCTGGGTTGGCTACTTGAAAGGAAAGTGTGCTTTCTGCTGTACTATCTCTCCAGACCCCTGTCAAGGTAGTTTTGTTCTTCTTTAATTGGAACTCTTTACATGTAAAATAGGATTTGCTTCTTCATTCTGCTTTAAACCAATCACACCTCAGAAGTCACTTTGCACTAAATGTGCTAATTCTATAAATGTGGAATAATTTTGTGACATAAAATAGCATTATGAAATAGTACTACTCAAAAAATCTCTTTAAAAAATTACATTGGAGCTTGACATTTACATACTGTGAAAATTACCAATTTTAAGTGTATACATCAGTGTTTAATTTTTTTAAAATCGTTAAAGCACTAACAATTCAAATTTTAAATATTACTCTAAAATGTCCTCTTTTATTTTGCAAATACTCTATCACTCTTGGCCCCCTAAAACCAATAATCTATTTTTCTGCTTGTGCTAACTTTTTTTTGTGAACATTGCATATAAACAATCTTTAAAATATTTGACTTCTTTTACTTCATTTAGCAAATGTTTCATTTACATTGTGGCAGGTATCAGTACTTCATTCCAGTTTAATGCTGTAGAGTATTCCGATTATACACTATTTCCCAGTGGACAGATTTTGAGCTATTTTACTTTCTAAATATTATAATACCTCACTATATGTATATTTCCATTGATGTCCTTTGTAGGAATATGCTTTTATTCCTTGGTGAGTAAATGCATAGGAGTGGAACTGCTGGATCATTTAATTATGTTTAGCTTTTAAAAAAATCTGTCAAATGTTTTCCAAGATGTCTGCATTATTTTTACATCTCAACCAGTACTCTATGAGGGTTCATGATTACCCTTATTCTTGCCAAAATTTTTCTTTTTTCAAAAAATGAGCTATTTTGGTGAGTATGTACTGAGTATAGAGTAGTATCTCACACTGGTTATGTTAAATTTCCCTGATGATAGATGATGATGAGCATCTTTTCACAGGCGTAGTGCCCATTTATATATTAACTTTGGCAAAAAGTCTATTCAAATATTTTAGTCACTTTTTAAATTGTGTTGTCTTACAAGTAATATATATATGTAAGTAAAATATGCTATTTATATTCTGTGTAGTCACAAATTTTAAAGAACATCATTGCTTATTTAAATAAAATACATTTAAAATTGATACAAGTATGATCATAAATATTCAGCACATAGAAGTTATTTTCCTTAAATCTGTGATTATTTAAAATTTTTGGCAATTCTGGAGCTAAGATGCAAAGATTACAAATATTAGCTGTTTTTTGTTTGTTTTAATTATCACAGGGCTAGCTTCATGTTTCTACATGGAAATCAAAGCCAGGATATTGGTTGCAGTTATGTTTAATACACTTCTGTACCTACTTTTATTGCAATAACCTGCATTTCATATTGACCTGTTCATAGCAGTGGTATAATTTTCTAAAAATTTCTGAGATTCTAAAGAGATCATGGAAAGAATTCCTTCTTTTCTCTTTTCCACTTTCCATTCTTTTCTGTTTCTCAAATAAATTTGCTCTAAAATGAGGTGTTAAATTTAGTGTTACTTTATTGCTACTTCTTATGAGAACTTTCTCAGGGTTGTTTAACAGAGATCAGGTACAAGTATGATCATTCTCTTGAGTTATATTCCTTCATAAACTATGTCTTAAAATAAATACTTTTTAATGTAAATATCATTTAATCGACTTGACATTTTATCACTGTCACTGTCCTCCCATTGTTCGTCGATTTGCTCGAGCGGGCCCAGTAACGTCTCCATTGTGACACTTGTTACTGTGTTTGGCATATCGAATATGTCTCGGGTAGCTTGCCGGGCTTTGCCATGCGGGCAAAGTACTCTTGGTATCTTGCCAGACTCTCCGAGAAGGGCAGAGGAATCGAACCTGGGTTGACCAGGTCGGCCACATGCAAGGCAAATGCCCTACCTGCTGTGTTATCACTCCAACCCATTTTGTCATGCTTGAAAATTTTGGTTTATGAATTTTTAAATTCTCAACTATACATATATATGTATATATGTGGACCAGAGCGATAGTATAGCAAGTAGGGCATTTGCCTTGCACGTGGCTGACCTGGGTTCAATTTCTCTGCCCCTGTCAGAGAGCCTGGCAAGCTACCTAGTGTATTTCACCCTCACGTTAAAGCCTGGCAAGCTACCTGTGGTGTATTCTATATGTCAAAAATGGTAATAATAAGTCTCATAATGGAGACTTATTATCGGTGCCCTCTGGAGCAAATTGATGAACAACAGGAGGACAGTGCTACGGTGCTATGTATATATGTACATGTATACATATATATATGCATATACACTTATATAATATATATGTATATATATATGCACACACATTGTCTTTTAGGGTCACACCTAGAAATGCTCAGTGGTTACTCCTGCCTCTACACTCAGGAATTACTCCTGGCAGTGCTCATGGGATTATATGGGATGTCGACCTGGGTTCGGCTCCTTGCAAAGCAAACATCCAACCCACGGTACTACTGTTCTGATTACTAGTCCTCAAAGATATTACTTTAGTATTATCTTCAGTTACTAATAATTTCTATTAATATTGAGTTGTGACACATTATTGAAGATGCTGAAATTTTTTTTTTTTTTTTTTTTTTTTTGCTTTTTGGGTCACACCTGGCGATGCTCAGGGGTTACTCCTGGCTCATGCACTCAGGAATTGCCCCTGGCGGTGCTCAGGGGACCATATGGGGTGCTGGGAATTGAACCTGTGTCGGTCATGTTGGCTGCGTGCAAGGCAAACGCCCTACCCGCTGTGCTATTGCTCCAGCCCCGAAGATGCTGAAATTTAATATGATTATTACTATTGTTTGATAATAGCACTGCAGCACTGTCCTCCTGTTCTTCACTGATTTGCTTGAGCGGGCACCAGTAAAGTCTCCATTGTGAGACTTGTTACTGTTTTTGGCATATCGCATATGCCACAGGGAGCTTGCCAGGCTCTGCTGTGCAGGAAGGATACTCTAACTAGCTCGTTGGGCTCTCGAGAGGGACGGAAGAATCAAACCCGGATAGACCACATGCAAGGCAAACGCTCTACTTTGTTATTGGTTTAGGAATTATTTGTGCATAGTCATCATGCTTAAGCTCTTTTATTAACCATGAAAGATGCATGGCTTGGGGCTGGAGCAATAGCCCAGTGGGTAGGGCATTTGTCTTGCACGCAGTTGACCTAGGTTCGATTCCCAGCATCCCATATGGTCCCCCGAGCACCGCCAGGAGTAATTCCTGAGTGCATGAACCAGGAGTAACACCTGTGCATCGCCGGGTTTGACCCAAAAAGCAGAAAAAAAACAAAGTTAAAAAAAAATGCATGGCAAACTCACGTACATAAGCGATATCAGTAGATATATGTATATAATCCTATATTATTAGATAATATATTTGTCATATGTGCTATGTACATGTAATTAACATATAAATATGATATACATGTAAAGGTAAAAGGTAAAGTCCCTCCCGTTGATCGTCGATTTGCTCAAGCGGGCCCAGTAACGTCTCCATTGGAGACTTTGTTGTTACTGTGTTTGGCATATTGAATACTCTCAGTAGCTTGCCAGGCTCTCCGAATATGTAATATGAAATATGAAATATGTAATATGAAATATATGTATAGTGTTAATTCTTTTCCATCATTTTGAACCTATAACTCACTTATTGTCATATAAAATAAAAAATTAAGTAGATATATGTTTATAGTTTTCTCATTATTATTGAACATCCATAATATAGAATGCCTAACATTATACCTTTTCAACTCCAAAATCAGTAATAATAAGAACTACAGGAAAGCTAATTGCACAATAATAAGTAGAAAGCAGAAGCAGGTGATGTGTCTAGTTAAATAGCTATGAAACACAAATTTTTACTCATGCATTACAGTGTCCCCTAAAAGCGTATATCTTAATCTTAATGATAAAAATAGATTGATAAAATATTTACTACAATAAATATGATAGTAAAACATTTATAAACATCTTGATCACTCAAGTAACAATACACTATCAGAAGATAGTGCTCAAAGCTTGAGGTGGAGTGTTACTCATATTTGATTTTGGACAAGAGAATTAGCTTTTCTGTCTCAATGCTCTTCTATAAAATAAAGATCACATAACAGCTATTTACCTGTACAACCTTCCAAATGTTAATCACTGTCACTGTCCTCCCGTTGTTCATCGATTTGCTCGAACGGGCCCAGTAACGACTCCATTGGAGACTTTGTTGTTACTGTGTTTGACATATCGAATACATCACGGGTAGCTTGCCATGCGGGCAAATGTTAATATATAATATATTATAATTATTCTATAAACAGTTAAGATGATTTTATTTTTACCGTAAGGCTTATTTTGAAGGTAAGAAGTGAAAACAAGAGATTTTTTTGGGACATTCTGGACCATAGGTACCATAAAAGTAGTATTACTAACATTGGGCTGGTGTGATCATACATCAAGTAGTGTGTGTGTGTTTGTGTGTGTGTGTGTTTGCCTTGCATGGGTTGACCCTGGTTTGATCCCCCACACTCTATATGGTTCTCTGCATCTGCCAGGAGTAATGGCTAAGCATAGAGGCAGGAGTAAGCCCTGGTTTACTGCCAGGATGGCTCTAAAACTAAACAAACAAACAAACAAACAACTTTTTCTTTCTTTTTTTGGGTCATACCCAGCAATGCTCCAGGGTTACTCCTGGCTCTGCACTCAAGAATTACTCCCGGCAGTGTTTGGGGGCCATATGGGATGCTGGGAATTGAACCCCAGTCGGCCACATGCAAGGCAAATGCCTTATATGCTGTGCTATCGCTCCAGCACCCCCCCCACCCAAAAAACACTTTTTAAAAAGAACCTAGACATACACAATGTTTACTGCTGACATAATAGTATATTCTAATTTGAAAGAATGGATCCCTAATTTACGTAACATAAATAATAAACTAAGTTAATTTACATCAAGGTGTTCCGTCCTTTAGGCTGGAGCAATAGCACAGTGGGTAGGCATTTGCCTT
Source organism: Sorex fumeus (assembly GCF_029834395.1). NCBI lineage: Eukaryota > Metazoa > Chordata > Mammalia > Eulipotyphla > Soricidae > Sorex > Sorex fumeus. The sequence goes on from NW_026606094.1 coordinate 17,739,686, forward strand.
GCATGCAGCTGACCAGGCCCACCCCAATTTCTCTGCCCTCTCCAAGAGCCCTGCAAGCTACTGAGAGTATCTTGCCCGCACGACAAAGCCTGGCAAGCTACCCGTGACAATACGATATGCCAAACACAGTAGCAACAAGTCTCACAATGGAGACGTTACTGGGCCTGCTCAAACAAATCCATGAAGAAGGGGAGAACAGTGCTACAGTTCTAGTTTTTTTTTTGACTTTTTGGGTCACACCTGACAATGCACAGGGGTTACTCCTGGCTCTGCACTCAAGAATTACTCCCGGCAGTGTTTGGGGGCCATATGGGATGCTGGGAATTGAACCCCAGTCGGCCACATGCAAGGCAAATGCCTTATATGCTGTGCTATCGCTCCAGCACCCCCCCCACCCAAAAAACACTTTTTAAAAAGAACCTAGACATACACAATGTTTACTGCTGACATAATAGTATATTCTAATTTGAAAGAATGGATCCCTAATTTACGTAACATAAATAATAAACTAAGTTAATTTACATCAAGGTGTTCCGTCCTTTAGGCTGGAGCAATAGCACAGTGGGTAGGCATTTGCCTTGCATGCAGCTGACCAGGCCCACCCCAATTTCTCTGCCCTCTCCAAGAGCCCTGCAAGCTACTGAGAGTATCTTGCCCGCACGACAAAGCCTGGCAAGCTACCCGTGACAATACGATATGCCAAACACAGTAGCAACAAGTCTCACAATGGAGACGTTACTGGGCCTGCTCAAACAAATCCATGAAGAAGGGGAGAACAGTGCTACAGTTCTAGTTTTTTTTTTGACTTTTTGGGTCACACCTGACAATGCACAGGGGTTACTCCTGGCTCTGCACTCAAGAATTACTCCCGGCAGTGTTTGGGGGCCATATGGGATGCTGGGAATTGAACCCCAGTCGGCCACATGCAAGGCAAATGCCTTATATGCTGTGCTATCGCTCCAGCACCCCCCCCACCCAAAAAACACTTTTTAAAAAGAACCTAGACATACACAATGTTTACTGCTGACATAATAGTATATTCTAATTTGAAAGAATGGATCCCTAATTTACGTAACATAAATAATAGACTAAGTTAATTTACATCAAGGTGTTCCGTCCTTTAGGCTGGAGCAATAGCACAGTGGGTAGGCATTTGCCTTGCATGCAGCTGACCAGGCCCACCCCAATTTCTCTGCCCTCTCCAAGAGCCCTGCAAGCTACTGAGAGTATCTTGCCCGCACGACAAAGCCTGGCAAGCTACCCGTGACAATACGATATGCCAAACACAGTAGCAACAAGTCTCACAATGGAGACGTTACTGGGCCTGCTCAAACAAATCCATGAAGAAGGGGAGAACAGTGCTACAGTTCTAGTTTTTTTTTTGACTTTTTGGGTCACACCTGACAATGCACAGGGGTTACTCCTGGCTCTGTACTCAGGAATTACCCTTGGAAGTGCTCAGGGAACCATATGGGATACTGGGAATTGAACCCGGGGTTGGCCACGTGCAAGGTAAATGCCCTACCCGCTGTGTTATTGCTCCAGTGCCAGTTTTGTCCTTTACTTAGAAGAGATTCACTGAAATGATTATGTATATATACAACTTAGATTCTTGGATTTTGTTTGTTTTATTTGAGACCACACCTTGAGGTACTGAGGAGTCCTTGGTTCTGTCATCAGAGATCACTCCTAATGGTGTTAGAAGGATCATATGTGGCTGAGTTTGAATATGATCAGCCACATAAAAGGAAAACAGATTAACCCATGTACAATCTTCCATTTCCCATCTAAAATTCCTTAAATATTTTCATCTTAGAAAGAGAATATTATTACCTTTTTGGTCAGATAAACATTTAATTTTGTGTTTTAAGGTCAATCTATACTCGTTATTTTAATACTCTGGTAGTAAGAGGATACATATTGATTATGATACATAATATACATTTGATTAATAATCTTGATGGTTAAGCATTGTATTTCATATCAGGCATATGAGACTAGGTTATATACATAGAAATATATATATATATATATTTGTAAGTTTAAAAATGTCCTTTAGGAATTTCTCTGTGCACAGTTTTTAAATTCAAATTATCTTCAGCAACTTTTTTTATACGTGAGTTATGATTTGGGGAACAAACTGATGTTATATTGATGAATAAAATATGTCTGTTTCAATATTAGCTGAAATCTTGCTAGAGAGATAGTATAGGGGTAAGGCACTTGCCTTCTTTGCATGCAATGATTCAATTCCTGGTATGAATATGAATATGTTCCTTTTAGAACAGTTAGGAGAGACTGATAAGCACAGGATCAAGAGTTAAGTCCTGAACATTGCCTATTATGGCCCCCAAATCAAACAAAAGCAACAAAATCAATATTATCTGAAATGAAATTATCTTTATTTGATTTTTTATCAAAGCTTTGCCATAGGCTATCGACTTAAAATAAAGATGTATAGATTTTCTTCTCTCTTCAAATTAGGAAGATATAAGATTATCATAGCTAAAAAAAAAAAGACAACTCCTAAGTTATCTCTATTATCAAAACATAGCACTACCTGGTGGATAATGTGAACCAGTACTTTCTAAGAGGTCCTCCTTATCCTTTATAGAAATAGAAAACAGAAGAATCATCAATGTATTCTAAATGGTATTTGGTTGGCAGTTATTTTAGAGGCTAGGCTGGGAGTTAAAAACAAGTGTTTTGATAGAGGCACAATTTGCGAGACGCTACTGGTGCCCACTCAAGCAAATTGATGAACAATGGGGGGACAGTGTTACAGTGCTACCACTAATACTAATCCTAAATGAACCAATAATTCCTTAAAATTAATTTTGAGATAAGCCATTTGATTAGGGTCTGTATATAACCTCCTATTAAGTAAAAGTTTAAGTAAAGGCCCTCCCATTGATCTTCGATTTGCTCGAGCGGGCCCAGTAACGTCTCCATTGGAGACTTTGTTGTTACTGTGTCTGGCATATCGAATACGTCACGGGGGGCTTGCCAGGCTCTGCCGTGCGGGCGAGATACTCTCGGTAGCTTGCAAGGCTCTCCAAGAGGGGCGGAGGAATCGAATTTGGGAGGTTCGACCTGAACCTCCTATTAAAATTTACTTAAATCTCACAATAGTCCTGTGAAGTAGGATCTATTCTTATTTTTTGTCACACATGGTATGTGATTGAAAGACTTGATCTCAAGAACTACAATTTGTTACTATAGTTTTTTTTTTTTTTACTAAGAATTAGTGCTCCTACAATAGTGAACTATTCGACAAATATAATGATCACCCAAATCATCTTCACATACTGGTGGAAGTATCTCATGTCCTAATACTATTAGTATTCTTAAAAGCAACAAGTATACATCAGTAAGTGATATCTTCATTTTATAATAACAAAATATTTAAGAAATTTGCATGAAAACATATACATGAATTATAAAGAAATCACTTCTAATAACAATTACCATGTGTCCGTTAACAACAACAAAAATAACAGATCACAGACCCCCCAACTAGTTTTATGACAATGAGAAAGCTAAATGTTAAATCAAAAACAATAAATTAAATACTGAAATACAGTATCACAGTGTAAGTAAAGAATGAATATGTGGTGCTGAAACTAATCTTTTTTCCATTATCATTCTAAATCATAGGACTGTTTGTCTCCTATTATAAGCTACCCTAATGGTAACTTTGGTACTGGGGAACCAAATGGGCCCAGCTGCACGTAAGGCAGGGACTTTATTTCCTGTATTATCTCTCTAGTCATTGCCATGTTGTCCTAAGTTCTTCTTTCAAAAATATGTCTCACATAATGTTTCTAACTTAAAAAGAAAACAGTCTTTGAATATCTTCCCCAAACCTAAAACTAAAAAAATTTAAATATTTGGATCTAATAAAATCCATTCCAGCAAATTTAAACTCCAATATAACTCCAATTCATATCCTCAATAGTCTACATGAAGTGCATTAAAAATAATCAATGTTGTTATTTTTTTTTAAAAAAAAAAGTCTTTGCGTATGCTTTTCCTTCCATCTAGAATTCTTGCTTTCATTTCTTTGTTCACTGATTTTCCTTCTTAGCTCTCTAAATCTGTTAAAGCATCTTCCTAAATTTTTCCTTGACAATCAAAGCTAGTTGAATTATCCCCTCCTCTTCTCAAGCCCTGCAGTCTCTCTGCCTCAATTACAGCATAGATAGATAAACAGATGGATAGATAGACAGACAGACAGACAGACAGACAGACAGATAGATAGATAGATAGATAGACAGACAGATAAAATACTTAAGCTGGGAAAGTGTTTTCATTAACCTTTCCTGAGATTATTGAAAGATGAGTGGTTCATAGGGGCCAGAAAATTAAAATAAAGATGCAAAGCTCCTAATATGTATTGTTGTTGGTGGTGGTGGTTGCATTTCTATGTGTCTGTGTGCCTGTGTGTGTTTGGAGGGGAAGCTGTGATCGCTGTGTTCAGGGACTACTCTTGGCTCTATGTTCAATGAACCATCTGTAGTGCCAAAGACCGAACTTAATATCTGCACTATCTTTGTCCAAGAATAAAACTCTGTTTCCACAATTCAAATTCAGGCAAGTTTTGTTATGAGACTATAACAGGATTACTTAATCAGTTCTTAAACACAGTTTATCATGAAACAAAACATTTTTATCTCATTATACTGAAAAGTAGAACAGGACTGTCCTTAGGTCAGGTGAATTTCAAGAGAGAAGGTTTTCTTCAAAATGCAATTTATCTGAAAATAACGGGTGACCTTTGTGCTTTATTATTAATATCATAATTAAATTTCAATAACTAAAATATATATCAAAACCACTATGGAAATATTTTACAAAATCTGCTGGACATCAAATATGTATTGGTGGAACACATTAAATTTTTTTCAATCCAGTTAAATATGACTTTTTAGCAAAAAATTTTAAAAATGTATACATTTAAGCAAAATTTTCTGAAATACTTTTTCACCTTCAACTATACAGAGATATTTTAATAAGTGGGATATATTTAAAAGCCATATAAAATTTTCTAACAGTAATAATCACCTAAATTTATCAGTGATTCACAAGGTATCTTGCTTTTGCCTCCTTCATTTTTCTAATACAGTATATAAAGGTAATCATCTTATATTAGGAATGTTCATATGAGTTGAAAAATATTTTATAATTTCTTTTAAATTGTGTTGAAGTAATTTGCAACAAGTTTTAAAAGTACCATGGCTTCAGTTTAATCATAAACTATTAGCGTATGCAAAAATTTGTGCATAAAAATTATAAAGTAATAGAATGGAATCTGA